>NC_055705.1:17297002-17469502 GCF_017639745.1 Melanotaenia boesemani
ATTTTATCCTCACACTGGAACTTTTATTTCTTGCATTTTATCTCTTATTTAATTTCAAATATTCTTTTTAAGTTTGTATTTTGTTATGCTTCTTCTGCAGACACCTCAGATAGTTTTGTAAATAAAATGTGCTCGCCTTGCCTTGCAAGCCACACACCTGTTTTCCTGACAAGTGTATAATTTCCAGGCTCTACTGCAGACCCATGATGTAGTGGCCCACGAGGTTTACAGCGACGAGGCACTGAGGGTGACTCCGCCTCCTACTTCACCGTACCTGAACGGTGACTCCCCTGACAGCACCAACGGAGACATGGACCTGGAAAACGTGACCAGGGTTCGGCTGGTCCAGTTTCAGAAGAACACTGATGAACCTATGGTGTGTAGATGAAAGACAGATTTACAGATCAACCAGTATCCTGGTTTTGCTGTCAGTTTCAGAGCCTCCATGTAAGACTGAACAGTTGTTAAAGGTGTTGCTTTTAAGGAATAGAGAGCTGTGTCCACTCTTTCAGCCTCGGGAAGAACACCCTTGTTAGTCATTTTCATATTGATACCTATTAAAACTAATAACTGGGGAAAAGACAACACACACACTAAATTTCTTGCATTACTGCATTGTTATTTAACACTGTATTTTTTAGTCATCCCCCTGTCACACTTTCTCCTGTAGGGCATAACTCTAAAAATGAATGACCTCAACCACTGCATTGTGGCCCGAATCATGCACGGTGGAATGATTCATCGACAAGGTATCGGTCATCGGTTCTAACTGTTAAGCATTAACTTTATAAACTCGGTGGGGCTTCTGAGTAATTATTAGCAACAACAACATGCTGTACAGTGACTCAAGGCATTTTAAGTCTTAATTACATCAATTAGACTCTCTCTGGAGTTTTTCTTGGCCTCTGCTTTGTGAAGTGATGTTTCAACACCTCATATCTTCATTTGCAGTCTCCAGTGATAAATCTTTTTTACCTCAGGGACTTTGCATGTAGGAGATGAGATCCGAGAGATCAATGGCATCAGTGTTGCTAATCAGACGGTTGAACAGCTCCAGAAGATGCTGGTAAGTCTTACAAGTCAGACTCCCTTATTTTTTTTTTTAACTGAAAAGCAGCTCTTATTTATTGATTGATTGCCATGACACTGTAATTAATTAATGAAACAAACTCTACAGAGGGAGATGAGGGGTAGCATCACTTTCAAGATTGTACCCAGTTACCGGTCCCAGTCGATGTCTTGTGAGGTAGTGTATCATCAATGCATTGATGCTTTTCTTTTTCTCAGGACTTGTAGGAGAAATAAACTTTGCTTTATGTTCTTCGTTGCAGAAAGAGTCCCCGGATTTGTCTCAACAGTCGCCTGCAAATGGACACGCTAGTGTCACCAGCTCCATCCTGGTGTGTTTGGGCTGTTGTCTCACTGCCACACACATACACTTATGCACACACACACTTTCACAGAAATAACAGAACATTTGTAAGACATATTTTATACGATTTCTATTTATTATATTTTAACACACAATCATGACACACAAAAGTCATTTAAAATACAAAGTCCTCCAAATAGTCCTCATCAAAATAATTCTCACAGAACCTGCACAAACTAATTGTCATTTCCCTTCAGGACCTGCCATCAACGATCCAGCCAAAAGGCCGACAGGTGAGTTTCTTTTTTTTTTCTTCTTCTTATAACACAACTGCACTCTATTTGCCAGATCCCTCCTTTGTCTTTCAAGTTGCTATATGCATCTTAGCAAGTCCAGTATGCATGTGTGTACTGTAAAAGCACTCCTGTTCTTCCTTTCCCATGCGTTCTCGTTTCCATCAAGTGTTGCTCCCATGGTGAGGCCTTATTGCCCACCTCAAAGGGATATCCTGTGTTTTCTTTCTTTTAAAGTGGGGTTGTGTAAAGTACATATTCAGTAGTTGGTATCTTAGCGGCAGTAAGTGGCAATCAGCACATTCTCAGTTTTGAGAAACTGAGAGAAACTTTGACATCTCACATCCTTGGAGCCAGCTTCTATAGCTGAAGATTGGACTGCCAGGGTCTTTGCCTTTGACTACTACCCAGCTTGCACTACACCCAATTTCCTCATGATCGAGCCTCACCTCCAGGCCTGGCTGCCTCGATGACCCACATCTGGGTGACAGAGTGAGATCCAGTGTTTTTTGTTCATCGTAGATCTTTCTAAAACTGCTCTTTGGTCCTTCATCAAGTACTCATTTGTCTTGGGAGATCCTACCAGGGGCATAAAGCCCCCCAAGATCTGAGCTCCTAGGACCATTGGGATGAACAAACCCCGCCACCCCAAAAAGGTGGCAGCTTCTGTGGGATGAATGGAGCGGGAGCTCGACGGGCAGATCAGTGCGGCATCCACAGTGGTGTGGGCTCAGCATCAGTCTGTCATGGTGTTAAAGGAGCTACTCCTCCACATTGAGAGAAGCCAGATGAGGTGGCTCAGACATCTGGTTAGGATGCATCCCTGGTGTGGTGTTTGAAGGCACCTCCAACCAGAGGGAAGTCCCAGAGAAGACTAAGGACATGCTGGATGGGCTATGTGCCTCAGCTGGCCCGGAAATGTTGTGGTATTTCCCCCCGGAAACTTAAGAGCCGACGGAGAGCACTCTGAAAGTGGTCTACTGCAGTTAAGACACTGACTACTCAATACTGTACACATTCCTACTTTAAAACAAAAAACTGTGATATACCATTAAACACTGGTGGATTCCCACATGTATTTCAGATTAAAAGCATTGATATTTGTCTTCTTGTGCCACAACATCACACATGCACAATTATAAACTGCAGTGCAGACATTTCACATGAGATTAGCAACCGTTTATGGGTCCCTCATCACCCTTCTTTTGTTTATACACCCCAACATTTTCTACTGCATGATATGTGTGTATGTGTGTGTGTGTGATGCTCTCAACCCCATAGATCTCCAGACCAGCTATCAAGGACAAATTGTCCATCAAGGTAAGATATACGTATCTAAGTGGACCACTTTGTAGAAGTAGATCCCGACTCCTGCCATTCCACAGCGCAAAGTTTGGTACCTCATCGTAGTGTTGTTTAGATCCCATGTTGGCTTTGAAAATTAATCCTCATGCTCTTGTTGGTGGACATAAAAAAAAAAAAAAAAGCACACTGATTAAAATAGACCTGTAGAGAGAGAAAAAAAAAAAGTTAAGTACTTTGTCCAATCATTGTTTCCTGCTTTTCATCTCTGCATTTTCCTGCTTCAACTTGTATAACCTTGACTTACCACTAATGGCAAATGAGCAACACATTTCTATCTACCAAACACTTGGACAGCCAGTCTCCTCAAACTTGGGCCTTTGAACTACTCTTTGCCATCTTATCAGAACCTAATGCCTTTCTTTTTGTTGTTTTCTCGCTGTATTGCACCAACAGATTTATGTACGTGCACAGTTTGAATACGATCCAGCAAAAGACGATCTCATTCCTTGCAAGGAGGCAGGCATCCACTTCCGGGTAGGTGACATAATCCAGATCATCTCCAAGGATGACCACAACTGGTGGCAGGGAAAGCTGGAAAATACCAAGAACGGCACAGCGGGCCTCATACCCTCACCTGAGCTGCAAGAGTGGTGAGAAGAACAAAATTCATCAGCTTCTTAAGGAAAAACTAGCTAAAAACAATCATTACTTAATGAGTTGGCATTAAGTCTTATTAGAGGTATGAGAGAGTTCAATGATTTGTTTGCCAGCTGCAACACTTTCTAGAGAGACTGTGTTTTTCGCTAAGCCCCAAACAAAGTGTTTTGGACATTATTCATTTACATTGAAAGCAGTAATGTTAACAAGCCTGACTCACAGCAAAACCACTGGGAGCGCTTTGGTGGACACTCTGACTTGCCTTTAACACCAACACCAAGTTAACAAGCAACATAGGACGTTTGTTATTAAAGCTTACATTACAGGGCCTGAAATTCACTGCAGGACTGTGGGTATCTTGCATAATATCAATTCCTGCAAACCCAACTCTTATAATACAGGAAATTCCTGCATACAATTACAGCAATGTGCAATAATGTGCAGTAAACCTTTGCATCGGAGCAATAAAACTAAAGCGAAGAAAAAGACTTCCCCTTCTCTTTCAAAGCTTCGTGCAGAATTTCCTGCTGGTTAAAACATAAATCTAACCTTGCATCATCTAAAGGGAGCCTGCTCCAAAAAACACACCAGAATAAAGAGCAGCACACAAACCTCACCAGTCTGGTGGAAATTTCAGAGCTTGGCCCACTACAAGAGCAGTTTGATTTTCATGGAACTTTTATCAAATGGGAAATTATTTAATAGAGGAGACAGAGGACAGAATAAATCATGGAAAAGAGCGTCACTAAAACGACTTGATACACTGAAGCAGCTCAAAGAATCAACAAGTTACTGCAATGTATATACTTTTTTGATACCAAGTTAGCAAAAAATGATGATTTGTGAGCAGGGAAAGAGCATGGAGTCAAGACGAGAAAGATGACAACTAAGAAAGAGAAGAATGAATGCTGCATATTAATCTAAGCCACAGTAGGACCCTGTAAAAACCAGTGGAATATCTCGCCAAAGTCTTTAAATTCCTAAGTGAAGTATGCAAGAGTAGAACTCCACCTGTTTTGAAAAAAGAAATTTCAGGCCCTGTGTTAGCTGAGGGTATTAGCTCATCACCCAAATGATAAACGGCTCAACTCCGTATTCTCTGTGAAACCTCACATTTCTAATGAAGTGTTGTTTTGTTTTTTCTTTTACTGGCTCTGTAATGTTACGCCAGTTCATTGTGATTCCCTCGTGCAACTAGTCTGTAAACCGTTGTAGACCTAGGAACTAACTTGCCTTAAATAAAAAGCAGTATTAGTCAAATGGCATTGATTTGAATAATTTAAACATGAGGATTTTCTGAGAAACTGAAAACTAATGCCCGGTATACTTTGCACTGTTTTGGGCTGTTCCGGAAGAAGCAGTCATTATTCTGGGAGTTTGCAATTTGTAACATTTTAATGTGTAGCTGCCTGAATACCTTAAACCATTACCTAAAACACCCTTGCTAAGTTGTTACTATGACACTTAAAAGCAATACGAACATGACGTATATATGGTGTTTTTCAGGCGCGTGGCATGTATAGCAATGGAGAAGACCAAGCAGGAACAGCAGGCCAGTTGTACCTGGTTTGGCAAGAAGAAGAAACAGTACAAAGACAAATACCTAGCCAAGCACAATGCTGGTAAGCTAACAAACATGATAACCTAATGATGGAAAGGAGCAAAGCTAATCCACAGGAATTTAGTATTAAAAACAGTTTTTATTAATTTGTGTAAAAAAAGACTGTACTTTATCTTAAACTGACAAGCAGCTTGACATTTTCTAGTCGCTACAGAATGAGCTCCAGTTGTTTTGTGAATCCCTCGTGGTTCTGTAGTAAACGTAACTGACCCTGTTATAGTTAATGTTGCACGCTTATTGTGTTTTCCCTCTGATTGCCCTTTTCTGCCCACGTCACAATTTTTGCCTCGCTTCTCAGTGACTAACAGCTTTTTGGCGTTAACATGTTTCGTTAGCGTTTTTAGTTGAACTTGTCTTGTTTTATGGTCTTTTTATTAACCCTTCCGCTCCCACCCTTTGTCCATATTTCATGCTGTCTCTTACCCAATGACATGGCTGCATGTAAGTAACTCAAAGCTGGCATCCAGCTTCTGTGTTTTCTTCCCTCTCTTTAATACTTAGTTTTCCTAATGTCTCCTTGACTTTTGAATTCTAACTACTTGTTATGAGCTGCTCTGGTTTGTTACTTTTAATGTAATTCATATTGAATAGTGTACTTGTATTGATTCTGTTTGACCAAGGTTAGTGTAAATAAGGTGGTTTTAATGCTGCCTCAAGGCATTTGGCCTCCATCAGGTCTATTCGATACTTGACTGAACCAGCAGTTGGTGTACATTATAGCATAATTTAAATAATTTAGCTGTAAATATTAAAACCCATCGGAGAACTGCAGGTTTGATTTAAGCTACAGGGACACAACTCTGGAAGTAATGTTTCTCTGATTTTGTATTAGGTTTGCATTTATGTTTTCACATATATTGTCTGTGTTTACACAGTTCTGAAGTTCATTTCCCCATATTTCTTGTTTCATAACTTCCCCAAATGGTTGCAGATTATTTTTAAAATGTTTATTCTAATGTATTTGCAAATTCTGAGTTGAACCAGTGCTTCCTTTCTGTTGTGCAGTGTTTGACCAACTAGATCTGGTGACATATGAGGAAGTGGTCAAACTACCGTCGTTCAAGAGAAAAACGTTGGTTTTACTTGGTAAGTAAGCATTTATTTTTATAAGTAGCACCTGTTACCTCTCATTTGCTCTTTAGCAACTTTTCATAACTTATGTTTACAGTGATCCAAATAGTTAGTTAACAAAATATTAGAGGCACAGTCTCCCTAAATACAACCACCAGTTACAAATAAACCATCTGTCGTTGCTGAAAGGTTGTTGGAATAATTTCATTTTTAATATATTAGACGTTAATGGACCTCATACATTTCTCCAAGCATCTCTTACAAACTCTGTAGAACTACTTCTTCTATTAGTGGACTGTGTAATCATCTCTACTTTTTCTTTTCATTTAGGTGCACATGGAGTTGGCAGGAGGCACATCAAGAACACACTCATTGCCAAACATCCTGACCGCTTCGCCTATCCCATTCCTCGTAAGCACACACACACACATACATATTACACCATAAACACTGTCAGATTCTCAAATGTCTGAAATTGTTGTTGGACTAGACAGTAAATTAGAAAGTGAGTCATCTGAGAGGCCTGAGCTTTAAAAACATTCCCATATCTTTAAGATCGTAATAACATTTTATTTAACTGTTGATGTTACTTAGCAACACAGGCACACAGTCTAAGTCTTGTAGTCCATTCTATAAATCTTATCCCTCTTCCTCACCTTTTGTCTTCCCTCTCAGATACAACTCGGCCTCCCAAGAAGGATGAGGAGAATGGAAAGAACTACTACTTTGTCTCTCATGACCAGATGATGCAGGACATCAGCAACAATGATTACCTGGAGTATGGCAGCCATGAAGATGCCATGTATGGAACCAGGTTGGAGACCATCAGACAGATTCATGCCCAGGGAATGATCTCCATCCTGGACGTTGAGCCACAGGTAATGACACGTTCAAACAAGTTTAAAATGTTAATATTATGCCTCAGAGAAATGTTAAAATGTCCGTGAAGACCTTCTTCAGCTTCTCTGCGCAGTCCTTTAACACACGGCCAGGGATGTTGTCTGGACTTGCTGCCTTCCGGGTGTTAATAGTGACAGACAGGCATAGAGTCTGGTCGTGTGGAAGGGGGTGGGGTTTTCTATGGGCATTTCTTGTTTTGTGCTTCAAAGTGTTCCAAGAAGCTAATCAGGTTTTTAGCAGATAGGTGTTGCCCTCGCATCTCTGTGGCGTGGACCTATAGTTTGTGATGCCTGAATGCCATGCCATAGGCTCTGTGCATCATTGCTGTCTTTGAAGTGAGAAGTTATCTTGTGTGTGTACTCCTGTTTTGCTTTCCTAATGCCCACGGGACAGGTTGGCCCTCGCTCTTCTCAGGCCAGATTGATCCCCAGTTCTGAAAGCGTTCTCTCTGGCCCTCGGCAGCCTATGGATGTCCTCTGTCAGCCATGGCTTCTGGTTAGCCCGTATGATGATGCTCTTTGTGTGGGTCACATCATCGATGCACTTGGTGATGTGGGAGGTCACAGTATCTGAGTACCCCTCAATGCCTGTGTGGTTGTTGTTAGCGGCTGCCTGCTTAAACATTTCCCAGTCTGTTGTGTCAAAGCAGCCTTGAAGAGCAGAGGAGGCCTCCTCTGGCCACACTCTTACCTGCTTCTGAACTAGTTTAGTGACTTTCAGGGGCTGTCCCCACAACACAGAATTGCAGTAAAATCACCAAAGTATTTTAGCATTCCACCCTTTTATCCCCACAAAACCAGGGATTAGCCTCCATGAAACCGAGCATATCTGAAATCAGGTACCAAGGCGGATAGGTTTGAGACCTCTACAGTCTGTGGTACTGTGAGGATTGCATAACCGCACTGCTAGAGGATACGGGCGCCAAACAAAACAACAATAATGGCATCTGTGACCAACTGTGTTGTGGTGCTGCTCCAGACAGTCCTGGCTTGTGTACAACTTTAACACCAAAATGCACTGCTTTACAACACAGTTGCTCTAATGTACCATCAGCAGTGGGAGCAAGCAGACATGTCATTATCTGCGCATGCGCTACGTCTTGTTCTAGCTCTGGAGTGTTACTCTCTAATAATTGTAGCCCCCCCCCCACCCCACAGCCTTGTAGTATGTACTACAGCGGTTTTGGGGAGATGTTGAAGCCTTTCTCATAGTTTTCACCACTGTTTTCACACCTGAACCAGCTTCAGTGCCTTGTGGACATAGCCTCACTCTCTGTAGGTATGCTGGCATTAGCAGTAAGGTGAGCAGAGAGCCCGATGTGGGGGAGGGGGTGGCTTTGCATGCCCCTTTGTGTGAAGTGTAGACTAGACCAGGTCCAAAATATTGTCTCCCCTTGAAATGTTGGAAGGACTGTCTTGAGAGCAGAATGATTAAAAACTGCAACTAACAAAATCGCAGTAAATTTTCCAGTACAGATAGAAACAATGGCACCTCACGATCATAAACTCTGCCAGTGTTTAACATTGTTTGCATACTACCATAGCGTCTCGGCACCACACATCACGGATGTAAACACAGACCCCACCACCTCGAGTCTTTACTCTGTTTACGAGGGCCCTGTCGGCTCGGGAGCATGTTAGCTGATCCAGTTGTATAGCAGTTGGGATATTGTTGTTCAGCCATGTTTCAGTGAAAACAATCACACAGCAGTTACTTACTGTCCAATTCGCTGACCTCAGCAGTGTGTGGTCCATTTTATTGTCCAACGATCGTACGTTAGCCAGAAAGTTAGATGGTATAGTTGGGCGAGTTGGGCCAGCCGCTAGCCTACCCCGGATACCTCCACACTTGCCTCTCTTCTGCTTTCTCGCACACCGCTTCCAATGCCTCCTTCTTGGGGAAGGAACAGCAGACGACTCCGGTGTGACTTTAAACTTACAGAGTAGTCCGAGCTCTCTTAGCGTCTCTGTTGTTTCACTGCCAGAAACACTGCAGACAGATTAAAAAACTTTAACAAGCAAAACACCATACTGTTGGGACAGAGAAAGGCTGCTGCATCTACATGCGCCGTCATCGATTCATACATTCATTTCACCTAAGTGGAAATGACTTCAAAAATAATGTTATAGCCTACAGTATTGGATAGTCAAATAAAACTAGATGACAATTTAGTCCCAACACTTAAAACCAAAAATATTTGCAACTTAATACTGCTTAATGTACCAGATATCAAAAAGTGCAGGCACTGAATAAACTGAAGGGTTTGTCAAAGCAACATCTTTCTTTTTTTGTGTTGTCTAAACAGCTTTGGCTGAAAGAACTAGAGATTAAAGGTACTTTTCCCCCCATCTAACAGGCACTAAAGATCCTCAGGACTGCAGAGTTTGCTCCCTATGTTGTCTTCATTGCAGCTCCCACCATCACCCCTGGCATAACTGAGGTAAAATCGCATATTTGTAACGGATCAAATTCACTTTATCTGCACATACTAACAGATTCCATCTACACTGGCTTGTTAGTTTGAGTTCAGGCATTTCCCAAAATATAAGCATTTAAGAAGACAAACAATGATGCCTCAGCAATTTAAAGTAGATAAATCCCAAAACCATCTTGATTTAACATTTTCTCACATATATTAAAAGGGCTGTATTTGTGTGGAAATACAGTAGTGGCATAAATAACCACATTTTATTGGAAAACGGAAACTGAATTCAAGCAGAGTCAGTGTGGAAACAGTCTTAATTTCTATTTGTCATCTTTTTTTTTTTTACTCATTGAGTCTCTTACTGCACATGTCCTGTTTGCTTTAAGCATGTTTTTATTTTTTTTGGCATGCCTATTTTCATTTGCACCTAAGGTCCCAAGGTGGTGCAGGAAACTGCCTGTAAGTATATAGATTAAATGGTGCGTTATGCACATCTGGTCCCTGTGCATGTGTCAGTAGCAACTACCCAGCTTTGTTCAGTCCTATTACATGTTCTTTCAATAATCCCTCTGTGTGGATCCTATGAATGTGGTGACGCCATTTACAAAGCAATTTTACTTCCTTCCTGAATCTCGTGATATTGTAGGGAAATGTTTTAGCAGTATTAATTTCAGATAACCTCAACTGGAATATCAAATAAAGTAACTATGATTTGATTATTTTCCTTTAGCATCAGAAAAATATGTTTGGAAAATACTTGTGTAAAATCCCCCAATAGTAGACATGTATGAACCAAAATCTGAACATGGAACTAGTTAAAAAAAAAAAAAAAACATATCATAAAGCTACTTCCTGTCACACAAAGTCAGTCATTAAACTTAATTTCTCATCTTACCATCAGGATGACTCTCTCCAGCGACTCCAGAAGGAATCAGAGATGCTACAGCACACCTACGCTCACTATTTTGATCAGACCATCATCAACAATGAGATCGATGACACCATCCGCCTGCTGGAGGAGGCCGTGGACCTGGTGTCTAACACACCTCAGTGGGTTCCCGTCTCCTGGGTCTACTGACATACAGTCAACGGCAATTAGCTGATCACCCCTGAACATCCCATCACCAATCCAACATGGAATCTAAACTTTGTGAAACCATCAAATCTCTCATTAAGATGATGTTTCAGTAGATAAACTATTGTTGACAAAGAGGGAAACGAAGAAATGACTGACGCCTCACTAGACTTCATCCTGCCCCCATCCATGTTCTCTCAACAGCCTCGAAGGCTTATTGTTGTGTACATATATACATACACATGTATATATAAATGATAAAAAAAACAACAAAACACTAAGTGAATATAGGTCTGTCCTCATGTAGTTGAAGGGTGGGGAGTGGCGGGGCAGTGTAGTAGATTTTGTAATTTTCTTTTGTAATTGATGGATGGATGAAAATATTGGAAAGGCAATAGCAAACATGACCATAAAACAGTCTTACGGGGTTGCCTGTGTGCGTGTTGAACTTTTTAAAGGCACTTCTTGTGGTACTCTGTGTCCTCCTCTCCAGCGCCCTCGGGTCCTGTCGGCCCCTGTGAAAAACAGGCCGAATTTTAAAGCACATCAGAAGCTGCTACAGTGACGAGTTAATTCCCCCAGCCCTTTATTTCTCCAGTCCTCTGTGCCTTTCAGTTTGTTGAAGGAGCACATTGAATCCCTGTGTTTGTCCACTATTCTAAGCCCCCATCCCTCCCTCCTCAGTCCTAACCTCCCAGCTAACCACTAACGGTCTCTGTTTACATTTCAGTTTGCACAAAATGGACAATGAAGAAAATGTACGCCATTTTTGTCATTTCTCATTATGTCTTGCTTACTTTCTCTGGTTGTCTTTACCCTCCAATACATACGTAATGCTAATCAGCAGGTACATGAACATTGTTCCTGGGACACAATCAGCTATGAAAAACAGCACTGATATCAACTACTAAACATGGCTCCTGGACTTGAAGTTCACAAAGAAAAAAGGAGAAAAACTGCCTTATCAGAGCCTCTGGGGAAGAAGTCCATAACACCTATGCACACCCCTGGTTTCTGCCAGGCAGACCGCCACGACGATGTTTTCTTCTTTGCCAACAGTGAGCCATGTTAGTGTGGAAGGGTAGGGCTTCATGTAGGAGGGATAACTCCAACTGTAGAGCCACCGTTCCCGAACTGTTAACTGTTGTCTTTAAAAAAATATCTAAGAAAAAAAAAAAAAGAGTATTCTTGTTTTGGGGGAAAGAAAATAACAAATTTGTGTGTAAATGTTTCAATGGTGCGTACGTCATGAGTGAATTTACAAAGAGCCAGTGTATATTAACCCTTAAAAGAAGCTCAGTATGTGGCATAACCTTTCATCCTTTACCAGAAGTGGAACAACACTCCCAGCTACAGTTGGGTTGAAGGCTTGAAGGGAAATAAAGTTTTAAACTGATGTGGTGGCTGTTTTGCCACTTTGAGTAAAAGTCTTTTAATTTCAAGTCCTGTGTAAATTACCTCTGCAATGACAAAAGCAGCTCTTCTGTATGAAATGTTGTTCTTTTTTTTGTTATTTCATTTGTAAAGAAAATATATTTCCTTTTACGTGTTTAAAGTAATTGGACTGGTCTTCCCGTTCCTTTTAATGTATGAATGTGCAGTATATGTGGAGGTCATATGTGGATGGCTATTTGTTTTGATTTTAAATCAGTTGTACACATTTCACCACGACCTCTTTAAGTCTACAACACAAACACAATTTTGGTGAATTACAGCTTTTCCTGTAGCCCAGGGGTGTCAAACTCCAGTCCTCGAGGACCGCTGTCCTGCAAGTTTTAGGTGTCTCCGTGCTTCAACACACCTGACTGAAATTAATGCGTTGGAAGCTTTTGATTTTAATCGTGTGTTGGAGCAGGGAAACAACTAAAACCTGCAGGACAGCGGCCGTCAAGGACCGGAGTTCGACACCCATGCAGATTTTCATGTTAAATTTCCCAATGATCCTTTTTAACAACACTGCCACAAACGCAACAGTGTACAGGTACTTTATATATTTAATGTTACACCTGCAGTGGTTAATTTTAAAATACACTAAACCTATTATAAATAATATACATCAGTGTTGTTTAGTTGGGAAATGGTTTAGAACAGTGTTTCTCAATCCTGGTCCTCAGGGACCACTGCCCTGCATGTTTTAGTTCTTTCCAAGTCCAGTACACCTGATTCAGATCAATTGAACTGCTTGTCAAGTTCTTTGCACGCCTGCTAATGAGCCATTCAATTGAGTCAGGTGTGTTAAAGATAGACACCTCTAAAACATGCAGGGCAGTGGTCCCAGAGGACCAGGATTGAGAAACACTGGTTTAAAAAATTAGTGTTTTCAAGCTCCCAAAACGCTGGTTCCATGTGGATGAAACGTTCAAACAATTACAAAAAAAAGTACACAGATACACCCTAACAGTAGTAAGTCTTGGTCTTCTACTTCTCACCACTGTGAAATGTCTGGGAAGACTGGTGTGGGGACACAGGCTGCTCTCCTATCTACCTTGTATCATAAATCAAGCTCTCAAGAACAACCTACCAGAAAACCTGCTGCTGTCGTCCTAGCACTGCTCTGTGGAGCGCATCCTCACCCATGGTATCCTGGTTCAGCAGCAGCTCTGCATACGACAAGGCTGCCCTGCAGAGAATGATCAAAGCTGCACATGGGAATAATAAACACACAACCACCTGTTCTAAAAGGCATTTTTGCTTCAAGAAGGCAAAAAACATTGAGACACATTTCGCCTAGCCCATCATCTCCTTGAAGTGCTGCCTTAAGGGAGACGTTCTCAAATAGCAAGGACAAGCAGACTTTAACAGTTTTTACCCCCAAGCATTAAATGCAAATCTAATCATAATCTTTAATTCATTATGTGCAATATTAAGGTGTAGCACCACGCTGAGGGTATTATGTTGGCATCTGCAGTTGTGTGTGTGTGTGTGTGTGTGTATATATATATATATATATATATTTAGTTGTGTTTTATTAGAGTTCTGTTTTACATTCAGACTCAAACCAGTGAACTGGTCTGCAGTCACACCAGTTTAACCAGAACTAAAGTGGGAGGAATTTACTCTGGACATTTGGTCTTGGAAGTTGATGGTTAAGTCATCAGGCTTCATTACAACCTACGTTTTCACAAAAATAATATATTCAAACAGTCTAATTAGATGTTTGGATGTCAACATCAGCTCACATGAATCGCCTGTTGAAATTTAAATTGGTTGCCAGGCAACATGATGTGTCAGTATTCGGGTTTTACAAATAATTCGCAATTAATAATTCCAGTGTTTGATCTTTGGTTGCTTATCTGAACTTTACTTACGGCTTTTACGTAACCAACCTACTGTCCTTGTCTGTGGGGTACCAGGTAGGGGAGGCAGTACTTTATAGTCGTCTTCTTCAGTGGTGCCTACAATGGCTGTCAAGTAGCTAAAAAGATGGACATGTAACACCACCTCTAGCTCCACTTTGCCCAAAAGCCTTTTATTGTCACGATATTCTGTCTTCGTTTTTTTTAGGCTTATTTGGTCTGCTGCTCCTTTTGTTGTTTGTTTGCTTCTTTTTCTTTTTTTTGGTTTATTGAAACATTGAGTTGACGTCATGTAAAGAACCACTAATTTTTGGTTCCTAGATAGACAGTCTAAACTGATCTTTACCTGGGTAAACCTCATATGTCAAAGTGCAAGTGAATGCATCATGTAATGTATTTCTATATGTTATTCTACATCAACACCACCAGGTTCTTCATCATAATGTAGCATCATCTTGCCAGCTATTTGGGTGATAACATTTGTCTGTCCCAACTGTTTAAATTTAATGTAGAGGAAGTAAAAGTCATAAAACGACAGCTTGTGCATGTTCAACTCAACCTTTCTCACAATAGATCCACAAACGTTGAGCTCAAACTATTTACAACCATAACTCAAATACAGCTATTACACCTGCAGAGCATTTGTTTCCAAAAAAGCTGCTTTTAAAGCTTTTAAAGCGAGAGCCAAAGCAACAAATGTGACTTGAATCAATACAGAGCTTCAGGTGCTACCACACTTATAAAAATGAGTAGCAAGAACGCTGTGCCATCTATCTGAAAACAGAGGACTACTTTAGAAGGAAATGACGAAGCTCTTCTTACCAGTGATGCTCAGTCAGACATGGGGAGTTGCCCATCACTTTCTGAAAAAGATTAAATATTAGCATTAATAATGGTCACAGGAAAAATAAAATATACACAATCTCAACAGCTCTTAACTTCCTTCAACACACAAACATTTTTCATCACAAAAAAATAAAGTTATGTTGCTCAAAATCAAACCAGGTGCTAAACAAGTTGCATTTTAACGCTCCAGTGGTTTGAGCTGCATCTCTCCTACCTGACAGCTCCAAATAAATTGATCCCAGCTTGGATTTTCTCCACGCCTTGTTTCATTAACAGTTTAGGGAGCTGGATCTCAGCTGCTCCTTATCTTCCTGTGGCTCAGAAGACGCTGTTACATGGGAAATACCAACCTGAATTAAAGTATGTGTCATGATGCTGCACGAGTCCCCCCTGAGGCATTATGAACACTGTGCTCATAATGTAGAATTAACATCTCCTAATTACTCACCTCCCAAGATGCTCATTGATTTCCCATCTTTGTCTTAGCGTAACGATGTATTCCATGTCACAATACCAACACAAGATGACAGTCTAACTATACTGACACTGTTTCTGCTGCTGTGGGGATTTCTTGAAAACCTGATGAGTTATTGATTGAACATCGTGCAGCAGAAAATCTGGTTATGACAGATTGAAAAGTGTCCTTATAGCTTGTGTGTAGGACAGCATCTATCATCGACTGCTCTGGGAATTAAATTCAAAGTTACCAAAGAATGGCCATTTAGGAATCGTTTCTAAATTATGTAAAACAGAAAAACAGCCCAACGTCTAAAAAGCTGGAAATCTGTGAAAATACAGTTAATCACTTAAAAAATGATTATATGCATTTGATGAGATATTTCTTTAACAAGTCCTAAAAGAAGTTTTAAGCCCTGCCTTGAATATTAGCCCCACAGTGTCCCAAATATTTGCATTTGCAGATTTTTGCTGCTCTGTCCACGAATTTTGACTGCACCTGAGTTCGTCTTTTATTTTCTTTGGTGCATCTGTTTCATCACAAATGCCGTCCCAAGACACATGATTGATTAAAATGAGAAATTTCTTTAATGCTCACAAATAAATTGACTTATCAAAATGTTCAACAAGTGCTTACAGCTTCGGTAATCTATGATAACAAGGTGAACATATCTTTCTGTTTTTGTACGGTCCATCAAAAACCAAACAAGTAATACACACAAGGAGAAACACTGGCATTGTAATTTTTACAACGCATTCATCGCAGGCCTGTGCTTTCTTTTTGTTTCTGATAAAATATCTTCTTAAAGACCTCAGCAAGATTCAGACACCTATGATTTGACATTTTTACACCCCTGGCTGTAAACAGATACCTGCATCCACCTAAAACCTACATTTCCAGCACGTCCTGCTGCTCCATCACCCCCGCAGCAGTGCAGTTTGCTGCTGCCTTTAGAAGCACTGAATTATATCTCAGTCAAGGACTACTTTTTCTTCATTGTCCTGAAGAATTTATTACTTCTTTCCAATGCACCTGCACAGAGATCTTAGACGCACCCCTAAAATGGTTAAGCCGGACCCCTGACTTAACAGCACCACCTGGGCCATCAGACAGTGCTGCAGACAGGTAGAACACAGATGGGAATAGGACAGGCTTCATGTGTCTCTGGGCATACCGAGAGACTATCTCCATGACTATCAAAATGCTGTTAAGCAGGCCAAGTACAAGTATCTTTCCAATATCATTTCCACCAGTTGTGACTGGCTGAGGGTCTTATTTAACATCTTTTACTCTGCAACCCAGTCTACCTGTAATGCTTTTCTTCACTATTTTGTTAACAAAACAGGCTTTATTAGACAGAACACAGGCTCTACATACTGCACTGTTCAGTTATGTGCTGCTCCAGTGGCCTCTGATGCCTTCGGCAACTCTCTGAGATGCTCTTTTATCTCTTTTAACTCTCTTTTATCCAGTTACAATCTTTTCTAGAAAATAAAATATTTGAAAACTTCCAGTGTGGTTTCAGATCTCAACACAGCACTGAATCTGTACTGCTCAAAGTACAGAATGATATTCTCTTGTCCCTTGATGCCAAAAAAACTGTTCTGCTGGTGATATTGGACCTTAGGGCAGCTTTTGATGCTGTAGACCAGGGGTGCCCAAGTTCGGTCCTCGAGATCTACCATCCTGCAACTTTTAGATGCAACCCTTCTCCAACACACTTGAATCAGATGTCATCTGCATGTCATTCAGCGCTGCAGAGGCCTGGTAACGAGCCAGTCATTTGATTCAGGTGTGTTGGAGAAGGGTTGCATCTAAAAGTTGCAGGATGGTAGATCTTGAGGACCGGACTTGGGCACCCCTGCTGTAGACCATCCAGTCCTCAAGTGCTTGAGTGGTTTAAATCCTATTTAAAGGACAGGACAACATGAGAATAAGATAAATAAATACAGGCTGTTTAGTTTTTATAATATAAAGACAAAATATAAACCTGTTCTAGAGGAAAGGGGACCTTAGATTACTTCTGTTGTGATCTATTGCAGAATTAAAATAACCTAAATAATAAAATAACATTTTAATTAGGACTGTCAAATGATTCAAATTTTTAATAAGATTAATCACGGCTTACAAATTAATTAATCATGATTAATCACCATTCCTGACACTATCACATATGCCTGAAATTTGCGTGTATGTACTAAAAGCCAACGCATACAAATATTAGTGATAACTGACCTTCCCATGGGTAAACATCGGATGTCCAAGGGTCAGTGAATGCAGCATGTAATGTACTTCTATGTGTAGTTCTGCATCATCTCTACCATGTTCTAGATCAGGGGTGCCCAAGTTCGGTCCTCGAGATCTACTATCCTACAACTTTTAGATGCAACCTTTCTCCAACACACTTGAATCAGATGTCATCTGCATGTCATTCAGCTCTGTGGAGGCCTGGTAACGAGCCAGTCATTTGATTCAGGTGTGTTAGAGAAGGGTTGCATCTAAAAGTTGCAGGATGGTAGATCTCGAGGACCGAACTTGGGCACCCCTATTCTAGATCATAATGCAGAATTCATACAGCATCATCTCACCATCCATCTACACATTGTTACATGGTGATAATATCTGTCATAAAAGCACCAGAAGACTTTAACGTAATTAAGTTAAAAGTTAGATTTGGCTATCTACATACATTTTAATAGTATATTTAGTGTTCTTTTAAATTTAAAGGAAATTTAAATAACTTAAATTGCCATACATTTGTTTAAGCTTGTCTTTTATGATAAGGTGTAATGGCTACAAGAGGGTAATTCAATATTCATCAGGGACATGAATAATCTGAAGTTCAGAAAGTTGAACGTTTCTCTCAGAGTTTATGTTTAGCGCCGCCTTGTTGGCATTTCTTATCCAGATTCGTTGCTAGCTAGCTTCGTGGCTAACTCTGGTTAAAAAACAAACAATTTTTATATTTTTTTCTTTCTTTATCGGTAGCAAGTTAAAGCCACGATGGGCGCTAACGGCAATTAAACAGACATTAAGCGTTTTCTGTCAAATTTATACTTCTATCTTAAAACTATTATTAAGATATCTTAAAGCTAACGTTAGCTAATCCGCTTGGGTTTGTTTTCTTCAACAGGTGTATCAACATTATGTTGATTATTTAGCCATGAAGTTGGCTGTTAACCTCCATTACAAACAGCTCATTTTATGTCCCAACTTACAGCAAAAATAAAAAGCAAATGTATTTTTTTTCCCTTTAAAACAAAATGTGCAGAACCTACCTGATAATGTATATAATCACTTCGAAATCATGAGTCGTGAAATCACCTAAAAGAAAACATCTCTACGTTTACCCATAATGCCGTGCGGACGCACCTTGTGGAACCTTTGCCTGTTTTTGGAAAACAAAACAAAACAAAACAAAACAAAACAAAACAAAACAAACAAAAAACAAACAAACACGACAAAAAAACAAAACAAAAAAAAAAAAAAAACATCTGGTCAGAGTTTCTTCAGGTGCTATTGTTAACTTGAACCTGTGGAATATTCAAACTGCTTATTATCATATGTGTCAACATCTTTAGTAACACAAACACGACATTCAGTCACAACTGAGTTAGCATTTTAAATAAAGAGGTCATATTTTGGCAATTTTGGAGATCTTGTCTGAACTGTCAATACTAAAATCAGAGTTATCAGAGTGGGCTTTTACAGAGATAATCATATATATGATTTGATAGAGGTTTGGAGCTACAGCTGCATCATTCCAAAGAGATATTCATATTCATCCTGGAAGTTAATTTCTTTTTTAATAAGCAATCCTGAAACTTTTTCCATTGTGCTATATGCCTTTTTTTTCCTGTTCATGACCAACACCTATGCTGATATCTACTCATCTTAACAAATCTTACATCTTAACAACCTAAAGTGTTCTAATAGACCTTGTGGTTGCAAAAATATTTCATTGTGGATTAAATTAGTTGCACATTTGGTCTGTAATTCAGAAAATCTAAATAAAGAAAAGAAAGTCATTGCTCATTGGGTCACTTTTTTATTTTCTTTTTTTTTTTTTAACTGCAGCAGTTTGTCTAATAGTGAACTGCTTTAAAGGAAATTGTTCAGACTTTCATTCATCCCAATTATATCTTCCAAATGGAAAAAAAAAATTCATTTTGAACCGTTTAGAGAAGATGTGTGTGATTTTTATCATGACTGATCAATCTACCCATCATTCCACTTTTCCGATAATGGCCAAAAATGGGTTCTTTGCTCCCAGCATGCCTTGCTCAGGAGCGGTGCAGGGCAAAAAAATGTCCAGCAGGTGGCAGCATTTCCCTTTAAATTTCATTGTGGCCAGTTTTCTTTTTCAGTTGGAGATCAGGAACTGCTTAATTTCCAGAGTACATTATTTAATATGACTTCACCTACAGTTGTTTTAATATGTTAATTTAATAGATGAAAACATCCTTTAAGCCAGCTTAATCCACGATGAAATCAATATTCAACATTCATCCCACTGCACGGACATCAATACTATTGTTAAATAATAAATAATACCAGATGGAGCTCTTCCTGCAGTAACGGTAAAATGAAAGGCTTGGTAAGTGATCAGTGATCCATGACTTGGATCTTTGCCACAACACACACTCAAAGCCAATTATGCAGTGTTAAACCATGGTGAGTTCAGAATCCCTACAAAATTGGGGTAACAGCTGCCTGCATTCCTTCTCCAAATGCTTTCAGCTTTCTCGCTCTTACCCACACACAATTTCCACCAGCACCAATCTGTGCACAGACAATTGGCCTGGTTCTTGGAGTGGAAGACATGTCACATAGGGCAAAGAGGATAGTGCTGCGCATAACAAGGCCCTGTGGGACATAAGGGAGGATCAGTATACCTGCCAGAGTGAGTAATACTCCTCACCAGCATGTGTGCATGTGTATAGGGGGAAAAGAATACAAAACATCTGTGCATGTATAGGTGTGCTCTCACTGCAGTGAAAGTCTCCACATGCTTTTTGTTAAAGTAACCTATTTTGCTGTGACACTGTAATAAATTGAAAATGATTTTGTCAATTATTATGAGGTGGGAGGAGTGTCAGAGCTTAGGAATCCTTCCTTTTCACACATTTACGCACCATATGGTGACGTGTCGGCTCAGATTTCAACATCTGGTGGTTTTCCGTGCTCATTGAGGTTATGATAAGAAACAAGACAACCGTAGGGGAAACACTGTGTGTTATATAAGTCATGTAGTGTGGTGACTTTCAATACCTTTTACCAAATTCTTATGGCAAGATTGTGTTTGAAATCTTTACATATAAGCTCTGAGATGCATACGTTTAGCTGATTATAGATCAGTCAGTCAGTGCTGATCAAGATTTATAAATTCCCTCTAAACACTGAACAGAATGTCAGTTACATCTCTGCATATAAACAATTTTTCACCCAAACAAAATCCAGTGAGGACGCCCCCCTTCCCACACTGTGAAGGTAAGAAGTATTGATGTAGAGCATGGTGCCTCCTCTTTAATTAACATTGATTAAACAAGTGCTAATTAGCACAAACATTCAGGCACATGTTACATAATTAAGAACTTGACAGCGATGCTGGTCTCCTCTGGGCTGCACCAAGATAGCGTTCAGGTGTCATGAAGTAGTGCAAAGAACCACCTACAAGTAGAAAGATCAAACTGTGGTTTTACTATGGATGTGCTAAGTTGTTACTTGTAAGGTGGTCTATTAAATTATTCTTACAGCATCTTTTCTCCCATATAAAATGCTTCTTTTTAAGACTCACCTCCTGAAGGGACCAATCTGCTGAGACTTTGTCACTTAATTAGTTTTAATTAGCTAAAAATGGTGGCGTGAGAGTTAGCTGCTCCTTCTTCATACAGTGTTCCAAAGTATTCTACATATGCTGTTTTTGTTTATTTCTCATCATTTATCCCAATGCAAATGGCAGTGAATGTTTTTAATTGTCAAGAATTATGTTAGGTTATATAATAATATGGGTTTTACGGAACAGAAGTACAGATGCTGAAAACAGCCATTTTTGCCAATCTCTCAAAAGCTAGCGTTCCAAATTATTTAGCATTACAGTTTCAAACCATTAAAAAGATAGTGAAAGACTAAAAATGTATTTTTGCATTACATAGGACATCTTGAAGAAAAAAACTAAACACATCCAGTTCCATAGTTTGATATCACCGGATCTCTCTCCTCCATCAAACTTGGAAGTTCATGAATAGTTTCTGTCTGGATCCCATTGACAACACCAGAATTGCCTCACAAAGTCACTGTTTGGAGGTTTACTGCATCCCCATAGATCTTCCTTTTAAGGATGCTTCACCGGTTCTCAATAGGGTTGAGGTCAGGGGATGATTTTCACAGCCACACCATTAGTTTTTCTCCCAGTAAACCAGTGGTTCTCAAACTTTTTGAGCCACTTTTTGTCTAACCAGAAACCACCAACAGCTCCATGTTGGTAGTCGTTGGGGCTCCTGACATTAGGTCTGGGGTCTAACATCGCTTGAATTGTGTCCTCCTTTTTCTCCAGTTCACCTCATTCACATATCGTTGTATACAAACGCTGACTACAGGAGAAATTTCTACATGTTTTCATGTCATAGCTTACTTTAAAATAAGCTAGCATCCTTGCTAACCTCATGTAGCTCTAGCTCACACAGTGCAGAGTAACATGGATACTGAGGTACTTTGAGTCTCATTATGGTTTATTTTCAGTGCTAAGCTAAGCTAACTGGCTGCTGCATGATCAGAGCTGTAACAACTACACCCTGCTGATGCATGTCAGCTGTTTACTCACAATATAACTGTTTGATGATTAAAAAACTAACTTATTTCTCACTCAAGATGAGGCTACTGAGGCTAGCACTGTCTGGCAGCATTTCATGATTCTCCCTCTTGTACTTCTACTTTTATTTTTCCCTTTAATGCTGTTGCTTTGATCACAGCAAAATAAGTAAATGGCTACACTATAGGCGCAATGCTCCAAGGTACAAAAGAGGGAAAAACAGAAAATCACTGTTTATTTGCCTCAGAGCACGTTGAAGGAAGATAGGTTCTGTTTTCTTAAGATATTAAATGTGACAGTTGTTCTGAACAAACTTGCCTATAGGTTTCAATGGACTAATTCTCTCTGAAATTACAAAAACAACAGTGTCTGCAATGGTGCAATCTGAGTCTAAACTAGAAGTCTGAAAAGACTGCATGATTTCATAAAATGATGGATGCAACGTGCATAAACAACAAACCCATGGAGATGCCTGTGTCCTCTAAGGACAGATCTCAACACATTTCTTAATGCCTCCACTCCCCTAATTTAGCCTTATTCTAAAACAAAGCCAGGCTGATTCAGTCTCTGAGTGGAATAAGAAGAATTATTGATTGTTGTTTCAAGGTTTTACAGGAGATGGGAGAGTTATGGTGCATGAGGCTCTCCGCCAAGAAAATAGATCCGGGCGTCGTCAGCAATCCAACCAAAAGCACCATAAACAAAGTCAGCTGGGTAGCATTTTTTTAGCAAGTAAATATAGAGCTCTCACTCTCTCCACACACACACACACACACACAGGACTGAGAAGTAACATTACCATAAATGTGGTTTTATTAATAATAACAGTATCTCTTTTAATGAACATTGCAGATACATAATAGAAAATAAATCAGAAAACAGGGGAGACGTCGTCTCAAGAGTCGTGAAAGTGCCTGGAATTATTCTGTGCTATATACCGTTATTATTATTCATCCTCATCACCTTCTTATTTCAAAGCCACATCACCAGAAATGTTCAATTTAATCATGAAAGAAAAGTGTGTTACTGTCTTTGTAGAAAATAAAAACTTGAATATCCGTACAGCTTCCAAAAGTAGGAGCAATTACACCAAAAACCGATTTGTTTAACATCCAGTCAGGATTAGTGTTTCTGCGTGGAGAGGCCATGTAAGTGGCGACCATTGCTTTTACGAATATGGCTCGATTGTCTTCATCTTAATTATATTATTTTGATTTTATTTACACAATGCCATATTCAATAGCACAGCGAACCCCATATTTTTTCTCTTTGTTTTTTAATAGAAATGGTGCCATAAAAAGGAAAAAAGTAATAGTAATTTATCTTTTGCTTTTCCAAGGAGGGAAAAACAAGCAAACAAACAATAAAAAAAAACAAAACAAAAACAGGCCTGGCTCCGATTAAAATATTTTCATCGTAATTGTGGGAGCATACGGCAAAACTTGGTGGTCTTAAATATTCCACAAAGGAAAATTAAAACTCAAAAAGTTGTAACAAGTGATACGTTCAAGAAGATAAAAGGGGATTTTTATTTATTCTTTACAAGTTCATCACTTTGCATATTTTATGGCACTAAATGAAACATCTGAGATGTTGCAGGTATTTTAGTATGATGTTAGTTTCTCAAAAAACATTAAAAAATGAAAAAGATATGGCACAGCTGCAGAAGGAGTAGAAACACAGGCTGCGCTCTCGTATATGAGGGAATATCTGGATTGAATGAACTTTCACTGATTTTTAAAGAAAGAAAAGATCCTTTTTGTTGATGGATATTGTTCACTTTAGCTTGCTTTGGTCTAAAGTTGCATTATTATTGTAATTAACATATACATCAGGTTTTTATTGGCATGTTTAAAGACATTCTTGATGATTAATTACATCTATAAGGTTGTTGGTTGTAAAAGGAATACACCCCATGATGACATACTTGTTCTGTTGTTTTCTGACTCATTTAGAAACAAAACTCTTTGCGTTATCTTCACCACAGGAGTGCCGGAGAGCCCCGTTTTATTCTGAATCACTTGACAGCTAAATCGCTGCAAGTGGGAATGACATACAAATAACAGAGCTGTCATTTAAGAGGAAATGGATAACTGTGACAACAATTTAGCCCTGGACAGCCTTGTTTGGTCCTTAAGAGGAAAACCAGGTGAGAGTAAATGCTTCAGGTGACGATGGCTTTCTCCTCCATCCGCGCTGACATCGTCGACAACTCCGTCCCTGTTAGACCGACTGAATCGTGACACTGAAATGTAACAGAATATAAGCCTGCTGAGCAGATATCAGTGATGTACTGGAAATGTCAAAATTCCCTCCCTTCATGAAAACACAAATACTTTTTTTTCCCTTCATCTTGCAATATAAGGGTAAGACATTTAGTGAGTGACCTATTGATTTTTGTGAGCTATGCCGTTCCACATAACAAAACAATGTCCTTTTTTTAAAGTTTTCCAATTCCTTCTTTCAGAAATTTCATAGGTATAACATCTCTAAGCAAATATCCCTCAGTTACAAAAATATACTTTTCTTTTTTCATAAAATTATACACATAATTACTTTCAGTGATATAATCATCTGTTAAGGTAAATAGCAAGGCTGTTCTTCAAAAGTAAATGTTATCGTGAGAGAAACAGAGATGTGAAGCCTAGCACCATAATCATCATTTTCCTAAAGCGCTCGAGCACGACCGATTGGGGAAACCTCACGTTTCACTCCTGTCCAGACTCCAAATTTTGCATACTCTGGTTGAGCCCAGACCATCAACCCTCAAATCTTACCCATCTCCCAAGGGCTGTGAAGTTAAACCTCCCCACATCGCCCCTCAAAAATAACCACTTTATAAACTACACCAGCCAACAAATTAGGATAAAGGTAACAACGGTTTAACCGACATGTCTCACAGACCATTGCTTCACTTTTATACAAACTGAAACCAAAGAAATAAAAAAACAAGTCCCAGCTGATGATAAAACATAAAGAAGAAACAAGTCCCAAACACTGTTGCTACAAAGAATTAGAAAAACGTATGTACAGGACCCTGTATTCTTCGACTGTCTGGGTAAATTATCATCGGTGTTGGCTTGTGTTATGTGAGTGTTTATACAGGCATAAAAAAAATGTTCTTCCTTTTTTTTTGTTGTTGTTCAGTTTCAATAAAAGCTCTTATTGGACCAAAACAAAACAAAACAAACAAACAAAAAAAAAAAAAAGAAAAAAAAAAAAAAAAAAGAAAATTGCCAGGTCTTCCAGCTCCAGTTTTTTCTAGTGTTACCCCTTCCCCCCTTCCCCCCACCCCTTGTCCCTGTTATTTCCTGGTGCAAATTCAACAGCAGCAAGTAGCTTAGTGCCATTCAGGGTCATCTGGCTCTGGTGCATTCAGGGTCCAAGTGCCAGTGCCGAGTCCTCCCTGTGACAGACATCATAGAGATCCACAGTCTACCCCGCCTGGCACCGACTCTGTCACCAGATGACACTGGATATACTGGTTTCCCTGGGAAGCAGCGGCAGCATGGCGTTGTTGCCGTGGGCTTCGTCCAGACTCTGTTGTCGTGGCGACTTGGACTGTGGCCGCTGGCCGTTGATGAGTGTCATGGGGATGTTGCAGTAGGTGTGCTGGTTGCCTAGCGAGGAGAGTGGTGGGAGTGTGCCGCCGGGTGGCAGGTCGTAGTCGTAGCTACGGTAATAGTGTTTCTGCCTCATCTGGGTGTGGCAAGAATTGTGAAAGGTCGAGCGCAAGTCTGGGTGTGCCGTCGCCATGGCGGTGGAGGTGGCTGCTGCCATGGAGATGGCCGAGACGGTTTGCAGCTCGCCGAAGGGGCCCTGCTCGCTGACGTCTAGCACTTGTTCGTGTGAGATGCTTAGGGGCTCCATGCGTTTGAAGGGCATCTCGTAGAGCAGTTGCTTCCAGAACTTGGAGTTGAGCTTGTTGCTGGACGGCCCGCGCCACTTAATGACCGTCAGCATCTTGATGGTGTGTTTGAGGGCCTCCACTTCCTGGTAGTTCATGATGCCACGCAGTTCAGCACACTCGATCAGGATGACTTTGATCTCGCCGGTCACCAGCATGTTGCGAAGCCGGGTCTCCAGCTCAAAAATGCTCCACCCCCTCCGCACTACATAGCTGGGCGTCAAGACAATGATGAGGCGCTTGCTCTGGTCCACGCAGCGCGCTACGTCCTCGATATAGGCTGGATTCACAGGGATACAGAGACAAAACTGCAAGTTAATCCAAAGAATGTTTTCATCTTGGCATGATTGAGCTTATTTCTTCTTGCTTGTATGCATTAAATGGCTAACTAAAGAGCTCATAGGTGATGAAAATATGATTAACAATTCTCACAGGCTACAAGATTCTCTTGACCTCTTCTTATTAAAGTACTTCCTTAATCAGTGTTTCAAATAAACAAGTCTAATGAAGGTCAGATACATCCATCTGGCATGAGGATGAAACAGAAAAGAGTTTATTTATTCTAACTGCAACATTTCATAATGATATGTAGCCAAATGAGACCCCTATGTTTTCTTAAATTCCTATTTCTTTAGTCTGAAGGGGAATTAGGTGAAAGGTTTCAGTAACTGCAGACTCTAATGTATGACTCAGCTTTCAGGGTGATAAGTGGGATTATATATATTTGGGTGTCAGGAAGAAGTGCACGAACAGAGATGTATATATATATAGTATATATATATATACATATGCAGCTAATGCCTGCTTTTAGTATTTCTAGCCTACGACAAAGAGAAGAGTCAACAGCAGGTTGACGGGATTAACCGGGCTTCACCTCCCAAGCGTGTGACTGAATGACATTTTGATGTCTCGACGGTCTTTAGGCTACCCAATGCCACATCCCCTCTCTGTCTTGCTCATTCCTGTCATTTTCTGGCCAAGGATTCACAAAAGAGCAACCGGATTGGAATAAACTTGGTAAAATGACATATCAGTCTCTGGTTATTATCATGCTGAAGTTCATCTGGACCCTGGGATTAATATTCCCCTTAAAGCTTTGAACTAGTTCTGATTAGGGTTTTTCTTCAAGATGATAGATAAATTCATGGTTCATAATTAGCCAGTGAGTTTTAGTTTGATTTGATGGTTTCAGCTGATGAAACTGACTAAATCTGCTGTGTCATAATGCTGTGGAAACACAGTAAATTTCTCATTTCAAAGACATAAAACCAGATTTAACTTTATATTATTACCTTTGCATTCAGCATTATTTATTACCATATAAAAGTACATCAGCTTTCCTACAGTTTATATTTTCAATCACAGCTGGAGTAATATTTGTCAGTTCATGACAATGCATGCACCCATCTTACTTCCAGTTTTTGTCTCCAGTTTTTAACAATAACTCACTAGCATGGGACACACTGCAAAATTTCTACTTAGGCAGCACAAATCTGCAACAATGGACTAAATTGCCTGCAGTTTTTCGCTATTGAGCAACAGCTACACATAGCTAGAATATAAGAGCAACCCCTTTATTTTATATTGTTTGAATACCAGTAAATTGGTTAAATACAGAGCTTGTACAGTCATGTGGAAAAAGAAAGCACACCCCATAGTCGGCCATTTTTTAAATCACATTTGAGCAACAAAAAGGTCAACATACTTTGACACAGTGACTGCTTGTAAATGTGGATTAATGGAAACTTTAAAACTTTAAAAGGGACATTTTCTTTTTCATCAGCTTGTTCTGCTTTATGTCATTTTCCCTTCAGCTCAAATAGGTTTTTGTAGGGGTTTTTCATTATTGTCCACTGGCCTCAACATCAACTTGCTTCAAGTTTTTCATTCAGACTAAAGATATTTCAGATATTCAGTATTTGACTGGGGCCTCTGAGTCTCTCCGCTCTATCCTTGAGATAATTTTCTTGTTTCAATCAAACGTTTAGATGAATTGCTTACCACTGTCTTCAAGCTCTCTTTGGTATTTAACAGAATTCCTTGTTGAATTAGCAACAACAAACTGAAGGGACAGAGGCAGCGAAGGAACTCCATACCATAACATTTCCACCACCATGCTTCTCAGTTGATTATTGTCTGAAAAACAGTGGTGGTTTGATATCCAACTCCAACCATGTCATGTGACAAACAGGAAATATTATGCATTAGAATTTAATGTATTAATTGTATTAATTAAATCTGTTATCCTAATGTTGAAGTAACGTTTTTGTACAAACCTAACTAGGAGATGAGAAAAGTGTTGTAATACAGTGCGAGCAGATGATTGTCTCCATGTCATGCCTCACTGTGCATCCTTTCACCAGTCTTCCCTCCTCATGAGTCGTATTTAAAGGTATAAACAAGCAACAAATATGTCTGTTTTTGAAGGAATTGTTGCTTCGTGCTTAATGAGATTTATGTTTCCACAGAACATACTTCAAAAGGACCTGATACAGGCCTGCATGCTCTGTAGTTTTGTTTTAGTTTTCTTCATGTGTCTACCTTGCAGGCAAATTTCTTTGTGATCAATTTAACATTAAAAGCTTGTTATATTCTAATACTAATACAATTTGGGTTTTTTTTTGGGGGGGACTTTTTTCCCTATCAAACATCTTGCTTTTGAGCTTTAAAATGTAAAGTCAGTGAGTTCCAGACACATCTGTGGCATCTTTGGGCCACACAGCTCAACAGCAAACAGAACACCAGGTCATGGCTTTTAAAGGTTTAGATAAATCAGAATTTTATCGGCGGTGTGTGTGACTAATGTAAGGGGTGCACTTATTTTTTTCATTTGACTGAACGGAATTTTAATGTCTTTTCTTAAGTTATGATACAGATTTAAATAGGATCAAATTATTGCTTTTTCAGACAACGGTGAAAGTCAGTAGTTTCTGTCAAGCTTCATAAACACATTTTACTGGTTATTCTTGATAATTAGCGTAGCCACTACTCAAACCATTCATAACCACCAACTCTTATGACTTATGAAGTTCTGCCAGAAATCAGAAAGCCTGTCGATGAATGCTGACACGAGTGGTAAAAATCTGGGGAAGAAGTACCTCTAAGTAGTCTTGTGTCATCCTGGAAATGATCATTGGTGAAACCTAAACATAGATATTTACATTCAAAGTGTGATCAAAAGATTAGCAGATAAAAAGAAACAGATCTGACAATGTGGGGACATTCCTCTGGCATAAACTGTGTTCGTCCACTTGATGTTCTGCCGGCGATTGTGAAAGGAGAATCGCACCGACCAGTTTATTCCAGTTTAATATGGGACATGTAGCATAAAAAAGCAGAGGAAAAGCCTCTCATTTAAATGGTAGAGGGTTCATGTTGCTGCCATTTGTTTTACAATACTATAAGTATGCTATGTGCTAGATGTTAGAAATGTTTTAGAGCGGTAAGATGATTAACATTTTAAAAAATAATTCATCATACAGTGGAATATGTTACCAAACAGTAGCTCAAGACAAAGATTGTTGACATATGCTGAACTCCCAAATGGCCAAAATGTTATATATAACTGGGGATTATGTTATATCAACTGTTGGGATGTTAATACATTCCCAGTAGGAGCTAAATATTTATAAATAGTCACAAACCCAGCAAGCCGTGCCACCAAGCTGGAACTGTGGCGGACGTGCTTTGGATTCCTCTTAATCCTTGCATTTTTATGCCATTTTTCCCATATTACAACCGTCCCCCCCGTATTGAGCACATAATCACAGCAAAGGATTCGGTTTATAACCTTGGCACAATGCCACTGAAAAGGAACGTAATTAGTAATGGTGGTATGTGCAGGAAGACAAGCAGATGCAAGGATTTAAATGGAGGCTAATGGCATAATGATATTATCAAACTCATCTGCGTGATGAGTTAATCAAAGATAAGCACAGGGCATGGCAAGAGGCTCCATTAGGAGTATACTGTGGTAAAACATGCATTAATATCCATGCATAAAGAGATTTTTGATTGTGCAGCTGACACCATTACACAGCAGCATGCAGAGGCACAGTTTCTGTGCAGCTGGATCAGGAACATGGACTCAAATCATAAGGTTGGCTCCTTCTGCTAATAGTATTGCATATATAATAGAGGTTATTATGCCTCCCACAGGCTTTAAACAGAGTGTATTGTGTACTTTAAATATTTCAGCTAATTCTAATGCTGCTTCGAGTGTAGGTGGCTGCATATGCTGCAATGTAAAAGCAGGGAAGTATGAAGTACAAAAAAGGACATCTACCTTAAAACTGACAGTATCTTGGTAAATTTAAGTTCTTTCCTCTGCAGATATTCAGCATTTATTGTGAATTATTGACATGTAATGGCATAAATACATAGATTTTTGCTTGTCGTGACACATTTGTTAACTTTTAACATCATGATTATGCCCAGATTGTGTGTTGCATTCAGTGTGCTGTATACCCTGAATCATGATGCAGGAGACAGTATATTACACTTCATAGCTGCTTTTATGCATGGTCCTTAAGAACTAGTAATTGCACAGCAAAAGGAGGAAATTGTAAACACTTTAAAAACCACCTCAAATAGGTTTTCTTTGAATTTCTGGTCTTCTTAAGCAGGGGTCAGTCAGCTTGGTATAAAGGGTTGATCACACTGTTTCTGCTGCCCAAGTTCAGGCAAAACTTAAAGCTCCTGTGTGGAAGAAGGAATGACATCTAGTGGCATAAACTACTAATTGCAACCAGATAAATTCCCCCCTTCTCATCCTAATCCTCCAAGTGTCTAGGAAAAAGTACAGACGCTAGAAAATATAAAAGCAAACAAACAAAAGAACCCTTCATCCATAAGTTAAAACATAGCGATTATTGTATGATGCCCCCACACTAGCCTCACTTTCCAGATCTGAACTCCATCTTTCTGTATCTATAACACTTTTCACAGAAGGGGCAGAAGTGCACTGATCATGATTAAGTATAGTGGTTGAAGGTGATCCACTGCTAATGTACCCCTGAGCCTACAGCAGAGATAGTCACAAAGCTGAATTAGCATGCATCTGTTAAGTGGAAGGTGCAGCTGTAGCACACTGCTCTTTCCAACGAGGCTATTGTCACTCAGCTAATCGGGCTTTGCTTTACTAATTCGGCACCCTGTTTGGTCTGTGTGGGTTATGTAAAAGAAGCAGCAGTGAGACTCTATTGATTGATTTGACACAATCATTGTGTGAAAAGGGCTTGTGATTCTCACTTTAATCAATATGACCTCTGTCAGGTACACCTTAACAGGTGTAGCTCAACATCCAACCAGAAGTTTATATAACTCATTTTGTATTGTTTAAAGCATCTTTTGTGCACATCCTGAGAAATAAACGTTACATACTTTCAAGCTGTAATATGTGAGTAATGACACATGTCATGCTTGTTTTGGGGGCCTTACATGTATGATACTGAAGCTGCAATTTTTTCTGCAGTGATCTCATGAACCAAATCCTAACTCGTCTGCTGTTGCCATATTTATTATTCTGTTTACATCCTACAAATTCTGCAACTCCATCCAACATGAGTTATCTGATGCGCCTCCTAGTGGAAACCTCCAGTAATAAGGTAAGATTTATAAGCAAGTATATTCTCAGGCTTGAAGCCAAACAACATCAGGTTAAATGGTACACTGTGAGGCTCACTCTATGTCATCAGTAAAAGTTCCTTACAATTTTTTTTCCAGTAAAATTTACCCATTAGTCATTTGAGATAGAGTTATCCCATTTCTTGACAAAACAAGGTGTTTTTCATTTAAAGCAGAATTTTTATGCTCCATAAATTGTAGAAAAATCTTTATTACAATATTTTTGCTATAAGTTTGTTTGATCAATCAGGTACGTCTGCTTCTTCCTCCTTTTTTTCTTTTTAAAGTGGAGAAGTTTTAAAAACTTTAATTATTAATCTACAGTATATTCTCTGATAACTGTTCGAACCAGTGATGGATTTTTACCCAAATGTCTCTGCTTTTATTTGTGCACTCTCATTTGCAAAAAAATGTGCTCAAGCTTAATGTTTTTTTTTTCCCAGACTGGTAAATTAGCATATCGTTAGTCTTATAGCATATAAGTCATATGTTGTTTTAATTGTGATATCTGTTGAACTGTATTTTCCTAAAACAGCTGGTTCACTGTGAATCACTGCCTATAAAACCTAAAAATATGACTTAGGCAATTATGTTATGAGGCTTACAATATTTTTCATGCTAAGGTGGTGCATCCATCAGTCACCAACTTGGCGCTTTTATGAGCTGGACAATGATGCATATGTCTCCTATCAGTGGCTCTGTGTTGTGAACTACTAAAATAAAAAAATATATATATATATATAATAAAAAACTGTAAAATTCAGCTCTTTTCTGTTTTTTTTAAAAACACAAAATCTGCACTGAAGAACCCCTAAATGAACTCCTGCAGTAAACTGATCCATTAATTTCAGCCGGCGGTTAGAAAAAAAGCTCATCTGATAATGATCAAGTGAAAACAAATGATGATCGCACAGGATCTTTGTTATGCCACGACACAAATGCATAACAGAAACCACCAAACAAGGCATCACCACTGCACTGACAACAGCAACACGAGCAACACCAAGCGACAAAAACATTCGACACAACTTGACATCGCCGTGAGAGAGAGAGCTTACTTCCTGTGGGGATCAAGTCCCTGTCTGGAATGAAGAGTTTATACCCATAATGCTTCTCCAGCACGTCGGGGAGGATCTCCAAGGCAAAGCGCTCCTCCTCTCTGGTCTCCTGGCTCCACTGGTCTGGATCCACTTTGGTGTAGGACAGGTAAGCATCATAGTCCTTGTTGTCTATGGGCATAGTAAAAAGACAGACCCAGTTTGTGTTAAAAGCAAATCAGTGAGTTATGCTAACACAGCCTTTATTGAATTTAGATTACTAAAAGCAGGCCAAAGTTATGCACTGTTACATCCCAGACGCTCACAATCTATTTTCATACCAGTGCAGAATGAGCTATTCATTCACTGGGGGACTTCATCGAGACAGGACGCCTCCATTACACTGACCTCTGGGCACCTCTGTCCATCTGAGTGCTTTTCATTACAGCTCCGTCCACACTGACAAATTATGTTGCCTTGATAGCTACTCTGCCCACTACAGGCAAAACAAATTATTCTCCAGCCTGAGCTAAACGCCTGACGCCGCCTGCTCGGGCCAGCACATGGTGCTGCTCCATCACCCATGTGAAAGCAAAGATTGATGGCAGATTTGAAAGGACTGAGCTGAGAGATGGAAAGCAAGAAGTCATGGAGGACTTCATGTGTTTTTTTCTTTTTCAGTAAAATGAGTGAAGAAAATAATGGCTTTTGGCTCATGAGCAGAACAACTAAAGATTTCTTAAATTTGACCAGTTAAACTCGTCAAACAGCTTAAGGTAGAAAGGCTGACCTCTAGCAAAAGCCTTCCTGATATAAAGGCCCATTTCTCTCTGCTGCTCAAGTAACTATCTTAGGAATCAAATTAGTAAAGTAAGTAGAAATTTACAACTATTTCTTCTTCTATTTGACTAAAACAAGTAACCGGCACATATCTTGAACTGGGGGTTAGTTTGGTGTGGAAGAATGAACTAGAAAGCTCAGTGCTCTGAATTTTACAGCCCAGTTTGAGGCATATTTGTTTTAGATAGTCAGACTTTGTATGTGGTTGAAAACAGATGATTGGGTGGATGGTACGACTGTGTGATTCCTTGTCTGCAGTTGGTGGGTTGTCTGCTATCCAGCTGATCCTAGTGTCACCTTCACATCCTACTGTGCTACTGGCGTTCATTCAGGGCAGCAGTGGTAGACGGAGCTTTGGTGCAACTTGCCAACGGATGACTTTGTAAAGTCCAGCTCTTTTTAAAGACTCGGCTCCTTTAGCTCACAAATGGCTTTTGATTTAATATAACTCAGAGCTTCTACTTTAGCCGAATTTATGATTTGTATGATAACAAGCAAAATTTTATTTAGTTTTTTCATTAAAGCCTTATTTTTGCAGTTACTATGTAAAATTTTAATAAAATCTTAAATTAACTGAACACAGAAATACAACAAACAAACCAGATATCAGATTGTGTTTTCTTTTTATTAGGTTTCACCAATAAATGATTTGACCTTTAACAGCTTAATGTTGCCACCCCCATTTCCTGAGCTGAGCCGAGGTTTAATAATTATTGGGGGCTTATCCGGGATATACAGTATATCACCTAAACACCTGTGACATTTAAGGTTAAGTATAGTTGGTTAGTACTTTATGATGGATTTTGCTTAAGTCAATAGTTGCTCTGGATACTGAGTATAGCGCAGTTTGGTCTTGTGGAGTTTCTGAAAAGCCCTTTTCTTGATCAGCCGGAACAATGCCGCAAGGATTATTTTGGCTTGCCCTAAGAATCTTGAAAAGAAAAGAGCTTAAAGACCCACTCCAATGCTTATTTGGAACTATTTAAAATGTTCTCAGTGGTCTTTAAATTGTGATTATGAAGTTTTTTTGCACAAAACCTCTGCCCTTTTCCAGGATTCTGCTTTTGCAGAGAACCAGTAGCGCATTCGACTCTAAGTTGTGGGCGGAGTCAGAGTGCCCCGCCTGATGCCAACTACCCGCCTTCCTGTCGCTATGTGGTGCAAAATAAATAAATAAATGAATAAATAAATAAATAAATAAAAGGCATGTAACATAGGAGCTATGTTGACCCATGTCTTCTTTGATGTTTTGACTGCTAACCAGCGTGTCGTTTGTTATATTGTGATGACTGAGAAACCTCAACCATTGCTCTCTCACAGCAAACTTTTTTGGTAAATACTGAAAGCTAATGTGATTAGCAACCTGCTACTGAACACATCTGCCATCTTTTTGTCCACAGAGTCAGAACTGGCGGAGAGGGCGTGGCAGGAGCTTGTGGCCTCGCCCTGTGGGGTTATGATGTGAAAATGAAGGTCTGTCTGAGCTCGCTTTTTTCTGCCCGCCATTGATTCACAATGATTTAAAAGTAGAAATACTCAGAAAAGCCATTTTGATCAAAATTTTCACAAGATATGTCCTCTAGCATCAGATAAATGCCACATGGACATGTAAACAACATGGAAAACATGATTTTCATGGGTCTTTAGGGATTTGGTTGAAATTAGGCTGATGGAGTGAAGCCAGGGAAAAAAGACAAACATCTACCCATTTCCCATCCAATTCAACCTAATTTAATAAGGTTGGAAACTGACCTTTAGGGGAATCTGCATGCCAGAGCCCATGTGGTTTAACACATGTTTTGTAATTGAAGTGCAACTGCAGTCATTGTCATATTTTGGGTCATATTCATGAGAAACAAAAATATTAGATTCCATGTGTTTATTTATTAAATCAAGCTATCAGTGCCACAAAAGGAAGAAAACATGAGAACTGGGACACTCCAAGCTGCAGTCCGCAGCCTTTGAGCTAAACTTTTTAAGGACACGAGCAGAGTTTGGAGCTTTGAATTTCTGCTTTAATTGGACTCCGGTCCCTCTGCTTTATAGTTTGCCAGAGCCATGTGATGACTTCAATGTATTAGGACACTTTAGATGATGGGAGGCGAATGTTTAGAAAGCTAGGTTAAAACAAGGGGGTGAGTGGATGGCTCTGACGGAGATCAACTGTCAGAACACCATCCCAATTTTGCTTCTTTCAATATCTTTTCTATTTTACACACCAACCTCTCTCCGAGGCTGAGACTGCCAACAAGATTCACTTTCTTCCTGGAAGGTAATCTTGATATTTGGCGAGTGAACACCACTCTTATTTGATGCCTTGTAATTAATCTATCTTGTTTTTATAACGTGCAATTCCTTTTACAACATCAGGGACATGTAAAAATAATTGAAATGCAACCTCACTTAGTATAACTAACTCTGAGGCTTAAATTCTGCTTCACAGTGGCATAAATCTCCCTCTCTGTCTTTCTCCAGCTTTTAAACGAACGCTGTGTAGGCAGATCAAGGCCTATTTTAGTGGAGATGATTCACTCGTCTGTAGTGAGAAAGAGAGAGGAGAGAAAGGAAGATGCAGGGGGTGAATCACGAAGGCGGAATGACCCCCTCTGATTCCTCCCTTCCCTCCAGCGTCTCCAGAAGTCACACCGTATAGGAGACAGTTGAGGCATCTACCTACAAAAGCTACATCTGCCGTCCTACGTGCTGACTGCAAAGTAAGCGGCTTCTATCACACCCAGCACGTGCGCTCCATGTGAAGAATGTGCATGTGTTCAGTGCATGTGTGCACACAGAGCCCACAGTTAGATGGTGAACTCTTGAACTTGCAGTGGAGAATGCCAAGAGAGTTGGAGGCGTAATCTCTGTGATATCTCCGGGCTCCATAACATTTAATGAATAGTAGATTGGAATGCAACAAACATACTTAAGTACGTAGCTTCAGAAATGCACAGCGTTGACTGCTAATGAGTGGCTGGGTACTTTTTTCCGTAACATAATGTTTTGTTTTCCATAATTCAATTTCACTAGAAGAATATGGGATTGCATCAGACAGTAGAAAGCAGACTGCTGAGATACAGTGATTGAAATTTAAATAAAAATGCACTTTACTCCTTGCTGCCGGCTTGCATACAGAACTATATTCTCAGTTCGGACCATGGTTACTCAGTTTACCATGTGATATTGTCTCATTTGCAGGGGTAGACTGAAAATGTGAAGATTTCTTTAGACATAAACTGTTTTAGTTCAATTAAACCTGCGTGTTAAATTCATAAGCTTAGGCCAAACACTTACTTAAGGACAAAAATAAAATAAAATAAAATAAAATAAAATTAAATTAGATTAAATTAAAGCATTTGAATCTGGATTGGAAATATCACAGGGTAATTAATTTTTTAAAAATCTTTTTCATATATATAACCATCTGAGTAAAAAAAAAAAAAAAAGTTGAGTATTTCTTAAATTTCTGATTAGTTTGATTTTGGGTATCAGAACATAAAAAATCTAGACCTTAAAAGGGCTTAACATATTAAATTACTGTCGTTATTTAACAGCAAAGCTGAAGACAGCGAATCCAAACTGCTTTAAGACCTGTCAATCATATTTAAATACTTGTTTTAAAATAAGGTGTCCTTTTTGTTTGATGCATCACAGACAGAATATGCAAATGAAACAGGATGCATTACAGATGTAATGTGTCCAAGATGTGAAAACTAATCAGTATCTCCAAACTACACTGAACAGACAGAGCTTCGTAATTCCACGCTGCGTTGACAACGCTGACATTCGTATTTATGGCAGAGTGTTGATGAATTCCCACCTCTTTGTCAAGCCTGCTCGGCTGTTGTCATCATGAAGCCTATTATTGATTCCACTGACACCCACACAATGTGACAAGTGAGCACTCTTTAACTAAATTGTGCCTCTGACAAATAGCCGACAGTCTGTGCTATTGTTGAGTACAGCTTACAATTTTACATCTGGCAGAGGAGGGAGGAAGGTGTTCAATTAGTTCTCCGAGTGGCCGGATGAAATGCTTTCTTTGCAGTATGTAGAGAGTTATGCTGAAGAATAAAAACATTCAAAACAAAAACATATCTGTGAATGTGAGACATTGGCTTTAGGGCTTTATTGATGAAAAACGTCTTTGTGCTACTTTATCTTCCACGTGGCTATTTCGTCTTGTCAGAGCAGCAGTTACCATAGAGATAGGATCTCGGTTAACCACCTCCTGCCATTGCTTAGCGACTGTTTTGTCTCTACTCAGCTGGAAGCCTTCCTATTTAATCCTCCTCCATTCATCTGCGGTACACTGTCACTAGAACTCAGATGAGTTGCCAGGATTCGGGGTGTGAGTGTGGGCACGCTTATGCACCAGAGCTGGTGGTGAAGCGATCTAATCGACTGCGGCATGGAGCAAAGTATCAGGGGTCTCCTGAGAGCTCTACGGGCGGTGTGCTGTGTCTTATTGGACCTGATCCCCTTATACTGGGGAACAAATTGAAAATCTCTTTCTCTCTCCCAGCACTCACTCTGGCTGCACAATTAAATGAGACACTTGCTGTTTGGCTTTAAGTTCAAGGCCCAACATCCCCCTTTTCAACACAACTGCCTCTGGGTCATCCATTAAGGAGAAGTTTCACAGGCGGCAGTAATGACTTTTATTGAAATGTCTGATGTAGCAGCTATTCCAGTTAGGCAGAGTCGTCAGAGGGGTCCAGAATACTTTTTACCTTTTAGCAAACATAACTCTCAAGCTGCCTCTCTTCCCACTTTGTACAGCCCCTCAGCCTCTCTGAACTAATCTCATTCCCCTTGAATTCATTGCAGTGTTGCTATTTGAGACTCATTACAGGGGAATCAAATTAAAACTTGCTCCCTCTCTCAGTTTGATGCATTCTCAAGCTAAGACTCACTCACCAGGCCCAATCAAAGGCATTTTTTTTTCCTTTTACAGCTGCTGATGAGGCCTCAGAGTTAATGTTTTTGTCTGGCACAGGGGATGTGTTTTGATTTGCTTTATGGAGAGAGTTCAGCAGAATGTATTACCCTTCCACTCATGCACTCACTCATGTGAAGGCATGAGAAAGCACTAACAACCCACACAAGCACTGCACAAACACAAAACTCCTCTGACTACAAGAGCAACAGAGCTGCAGAAATGTCTTCTCTCATCCAAAACTAGCAATGCCTAAAAGTAATAATAATTATATTTTTAATTATATTTTAATTTTTAATCAGCAACAATGATATTAGGGTAATTCTCTCATCCATGCATATTTTATGTCTTGCTTTTGTTTGCGGATAACAGAACAAGGGTTCTCAACAAGGTTGCGGTCAGGGGATGCCTAAGAGTTCTTCTCCATTTATGCCCATAGCAGTCAAAGATTCAATGGTACTTTTTGCAGCATTGGATGACTTGTTGTCTTTACTGCAGAAAGCATGGTTCTTCCTTCTATCCCATGGCAGGAAATGGTGAGTAAAGCCCCATTTCCACCAAGGAGTCTGACTTGGGTCTAGACTGTTTAATGTGGTTTGGATCTGTACGCCCTGATCTATGTTTCCACAGCCAACCAGAAACATCTAAAATCTGCAGGACAGCAGCCCTTGAGGACAGACTTTGGACACGGCTGATGAATGTAAAACACCCCAAGGTACTCTCCTTTAAAAGTAACAAAATTTAATGATGTTACGTTTCAGTCTGTCTCCTGCACTTTGTATCAACCTTATGAATCAGAAGTGTTGCAACCACTGAGTTGATATGTTGCTTCAGCATGCCAAAAGTCACGTGACCACACAAACCAAGGTCACATTAAGTCATGTGTATCTCAGACAGGTGCTAAGCTTCACTGCGATTTATAAAAGATGAGTTATAAGAGATGAGTTACTTTAAGTTCAACCATATTCATAGTCTTTTTTTCTTGATCAAAGTAACCTCACGGCCCCTTTGATCCTGTAAATTACCATGTTGGTACCAGACATCCCGTAGGAAAACGGTCCTGTTATACCACCAAAGGACCAGTAAAAGTAGTCCAGTAAAATAGTTGGTCCACGACAAGTCTTATCAATAAAAACTAGGCAAAATGGAAGATTTTTAAGGGGTTAATGACAGAAGAAAACAGTATTTATTAAGAACATTTAATTTATTAGTAAACACTGAGTAAAAGATGAGACAAGGAGACCCATAACAGCTGTGAAGTAATGATGTAATGATTGATTAAGGGTTCTATCAATGCTTCTCCTCAACTGCATCACACACACTCAGAAATAGCTCTTTGACTGTATCAAATACTTCAAAGCAGTGAGTCGTTTCATGGCAGGCGTGTCGAAGTGATTCAGTGTTTCATAAGGTATTGGTTTCATCGTCCCTATGTTTTGTATTGGTATCTAATGACTTTACTGCGTTTCTGTTCTGTTAGAATGAGCCATTTATATCTATTAGACATTGGTCAACATACATGGCAGCTGCCATATTTTTTCCACCATTTTTACTTTGTTCTTCTTTGAATGGACAAAATGAGAACCCTCCCAGCTTCTAAACTGGAGCGATGGTTTTGTTTGATAGGAGCTAGGGCACCATTTCTGATAATGTTTTAAAAGGCACATAGAACCTAGTCATTGTCCAGTCATTGCCGCATTTGAGGCCACTGAATCCACTCACAGATGAAAATGTGTCTATGTCTGGAAGAATTTTGGCCACTGATGGCCACCATCCATTCATAACTATGCTTTGAATTTGAAATGATTGTTTTCATCTTTACCAGTAGATGTCAGTAATTCTTACATGCTGTTCCCTTGATACAATGCATTAGTCTGACAATGTTAAATCAATTTACAAGGCCTTACTCTATTAAATGCTTTTTATCTGAAGAAAGATCGAGAAGAAGATTGCTTAATAATGTGAAACATCCTCCTTACTTGGTTTCCGTTTAATTAAGCTCAGCCAGGAAACACATTATCAAACCTGTCTAAACAAACAGGGGGAAAAAGGACAAGTTAAATATTACACATAAAACTAAAACTCAAAAGTTTCATTACTAAAACCCTACATGCAGAATAATAATCGGGAAGCAAAAAGAGAAAAAAATTCTCTCAGTGAGAAATTGTCAGAGATGTCAAGTTCTCAAATCCTATCTGGCTACACAAACTGAACATGACTGATTGAAGCCACTGCAGCTTGATTCAGCGGGTGCGGCTTGAAAAATCAGAAGATTTGCAGCTTTTAAATTGCTCCGGAAAATATCCAAATCAACAAAAATACATCAAACAGCTCCCAAGAGAAGTCTCTACACTGATATGAGTGCACATCATAATGTGCAAGTGAGTCTTCTTAAAGAGCAGCAGGTGCATCAGTTAAAAAAACCCACTTGTTTTAAGAGGATATGCAGCTGTTAACAGGTTGATGAACATATACAGCATACTGGTGCTTCATACTGTAAGTCCCACTAACCAGGATTTATTCCAATGACAATATGTGTTTGGCTTATTAAGAATAATACACAACAGCTAAATGCATACTGAAATAATATGTGGGCCAGAAGCATCAATTTTCCAGTGATTGAGGCCGAAAAGTCTTTTTAAAGCTAAAACTGATACTTTGCTTGTTGAGGCTCTGAAAACTGCTCAGGGAACTGCTGGAAAATCAGACCATTACTACAAAGAACAAGAACCAGAACCAATCAAAGACTGGCAAGTTGTCTGCTGCTGTATTGAGGATATTTTACTGAATATTGCATTTTGTTGTTGTTGTTTTTGCTTCTTTTTTTGGTGGAAGTGGGTTGAGAGCTGGATTTTTTGAGTTAGAAATTACGGCTGGCTTTTCTGTCATTCAAACTGATAAAAAATATGTTTACATTTGCATAAAAATTGTGCCACCTGCAGCTTTAAGAAATGGAAAAAAAGGCCCAGGTGTTTTTCAAGTAAAGAAAAACAAAAAATAAAAGAAGGAAATTTGTATGCAGAGCTGCACCAATACTGTTCAGGATTTGGATAAATTCCTTCTGGGTAAAGAAAGGATGCTTTTACCGCAATGTGAGTTGCTTTAGAAATAATCCATTGCACAGCAAAGACTTCAGTATCACATACTATTATGCTGTGACGTATAGGAAATATATTTTTGTTTTAACTTATCCTACCTCCATCGATATCCTCGCTGCCAAAATGGTTCCTGTAGAAGAGCATGAGCTCAATTCTGTAGCACTTGTACAGTGTCACGAGGCAGATAAGCAGCAGCAGGATGGCTCCCAGACCACCGGCCAGCTCCACCGTGTACATCAGCTCTGCTAATATTCCAAAGACAAAGAGAGAAGGGAAAGAGATTAAAAAGATGTGTTGAGAAATAAATAAAAAACAGGGGTATAGATGTGAAGGAAGACCTAGAAATGTATTAAAATTCCTGTGTGTATCTAAATCGGGAGGCGCTATGCTTTTGATACGCTCAAAAAATAATAGAATTATAAATTTGATCCTATAATGGACTTGAAGTTATCATAAACAGGCCAGTACAGCTGTGATGTGATGATGCCATTTCTCCTCCTGTTAGAAGATGAGCTGCTGGATTTTATTCAGCCTGAAAGTGATAAAATTACATTTGATCAAAACCTGCATATAAAGATTTACAATAATCTAAATGAGAGGTGATAATCATCTCTAAAAGTCTTGCAAAGGGATATATATCTTCAATGTACCGATGAGCTTGAAAAAAAAAATCTTGTTTTTTCTCTATCTTTTTAACAGTGTGAGATAACACACATGCTCCTTGCAGCCAGATGACAGCAGGAGTGTTGTAGGCCATAGTCACAATACAGCCTTGTTTCCATCAAGAGGTCTGGTTCGGTTTGATGTAGTTACGTACTGTAAACCTTGATCTCCGTCACGTTTTTAAAACTGTACCCTTACCTGGTAGGTAGGGTATAAGCTTTAATTATAGCCAAGAAAAAAACAAAGGACAAGCATAGCAGAGATCCAGCAGTTTGTGTTCTCATCTGTCTTTTTTTTTTTTTTGGTGGTTATCAAACCAGCTTAGAGGTGTATTACCACCAAATAGTGAATAGTAGTGTGCTAGTGTGTAACATGGGAGTATGTGGGCAGTAATGTTTGTCAACGTTAACAGTGTGTACCTATTTATGTATGTTAAGAGAGGATCATTGAGGCTTAAATGCAATGAGAAATGGGAGTTTAGCAGACTATAAGGTGTGAATATGACCTTAATCTCAATCTATTTTTGAGATAGTTTTATCACCCAGCATTAACGCAGAGCATTACATTGTAAGAAAGATTACACATTTTGTGATGAAGAAAATTGTGTAAGCTATCATAGATTAAACTTTTTTTTTTCTTTTTTGCTTCCCCCTGTATTGAATTGTCAGCTATGCTCCTTTCATTCATTTTTATGGGAATTTTTCCCCAGTAGGTCATAGATTTTTCTAAATCAGCACAATGCACATCGGAGGAAACACACCACTGCTATTTTAGAATTTGAAGTAGGTTTTTACATTAAATGGTGAGTGATTAGTTAGATCAGGGGTTTCCACCCTGGGGTCTGGGACCCCCAAAGAGGGTTCCCTAAAGAGCAGAGGGGTTTCCTGAGGCTTTCAACTTTCAGAGCCATTGTGATTACTGTCTACATATTGTCCCTATTATAAGAATAAAAATTAGACTACAAATAAATTTAGACTTTATTGAGGGACAGGGCTCAACCAGAATAATTTGTGGTGAGAATCTCACTTTTGAAAACATGGTTTCAGCATGGGGTGGGGCACGGGGTCCACGAAGGGGGTCCCCAAGTAAAAAAGGTTGGGAACCACTAAGTTAGATAACTAATAGCAAGATGTCACCTTGCAGCATTACACCAATCAAGCATTTACATATATTTTTGTCTTTCTACAGAGAATTGGTTGAATTTCTTTTAGATCCTACAGTTTCCTTCAACTAACCGTTTCTCTCTGCTCTTACAGGTTTGCTCCCCACATGAACACATTTCTGTTATCAATCAAAAGGTCAAGCATGATACAGTCATAACACAAACTGCAGGAGCTGATGTTAAAACACTCCATGTTGTGAAATGACTGCTGTAGAGCCACATTTGTTTGTGAAAGGCTTTTATACAACTCCCTCGGCTGTATTCATTCAGTCTACATTTGTGTCAGTGTTTCTTGTTTTCCCTCTCCATCTTTTCCCACTGCTCATTCCAGGCTGATTGGATCCGGATGACACATATCTCAAAACAGAATGAAAGTACAACCGCTTTTCCATACCTGTCGTTTAATGCCTCCTGGCTCGATTCAGATAATAAAAAACTCACACTAAAGCAACCGGTGCGACAATAGCATGTGATGGATCGCGCTGCCACACGGTTTGGTGTACAGCTACAGAGCTGTAAAGCTCTCGGCTGGTGGCTGAACCACCTGACAGATCCCAGCGTTCATCATTTCTGTGGCCTGACAGGCGCTTGTGGAAACATGAAACGGGATCAGGAGAAGCCAAATTCCAGGAACTGCTGGATTTCATATGTTGATCATTTGGTGTTACTCCAGATTAGCTTAAAGGGAGTTATTTAAAAAAGCAGTGTCACTCAGGAGGTGATATTTTACACCTTTAGGACAACAGACCCAACCATTAGGCTCTATGGTCTGATGACTTGCCTTGAAAACCAAGTCATTTACTTAGTCTTTAGACAATCTTGTTTGCCTTTCAAGGCTTTTGTTTTTTCTTGCTATACAGTTTCCTGTCGGATGTCTCTCCATCTTTTGCAGTTCAACATTTCCTCCTGGCTACGCCTCACAAAATCTGGGTGGTCAGCCTTCATTGGCTGACTAATGGACAGCAGTAAAAGCCTGGACTGACTCCGGTGCTGCACACGCGCATAAACACGGATGGAGAGGACTCGCGTGCATCGCTATCAATCACTGACGTGCGTTTAACCTCGTCGGAGTGTGCGATGCCCACCCCGCTGCAGCGGCCATCAGGCTGACAGCTCCCATGATGAGGGATGATGTTCTAGAGAGCTAACGAGCACGGTCCGTGCTGCTTCGCCACGCCTGTCTGGCGGCGACCTTCAGCCAAACTCAGCAATGGAAGTATACAAACAAAGGAGCAAACAAACTCCCCAACCCCCCATCTTATCTCAGTTTGTCTCTTCTCAGCCCTGGAAACATCCTCAGTTTCCTGACTTCTCCGGGAGAGAAGCAGCTAACAAGCACTCCTAAAAACTCTACTTTTCTCCCTCGCTGTCCTCTGCACCTCCACTCTGCCCTCCCTTTGTCCACGCTGCTTCTCTGCTCCAATATCTGGACAGTATAACAAGCCAGCTGCTTCTCAGGCTGCAAAGATTACAGTGGAGGAGGCCGATTCTTCTGTGCCTGGCATCCATATTGCAGCGGCGCTGCTGTGGGACAGATTAAGACAAATTAGCTTCTGACGACAGGAAGGCTGGATTTGATGGACCTGCATAAAATCGGGCTATTCATCACTCCTTCCCCTCACTGTCGAGGGGTGTGGGGGGATGAAAACATAGAACAAATGCCAGCACATTACACCTTATAAAATAAAATTGGGAATGTTCTCTGTCAATGTTGTTGCTGCTGTTTTGTGAGACAAAAGAAAAAAAAAACTCACATATGGGGGGAAAAAAAAAGTTGGTCAAGAGGAATTAGAGAATCACAACTTTTTGACAACAGGAAGTTGTACAAAAAGTGAAAATGAGGACAGATTTTCGTGCTTCATAGGCTGCCTCCAAGTGAAGACACATTCTGATTGATGCTGCACGATTCAGTGTCTGCATGTGTGTGCGTGGGACAGAAAGGGAGGCAAAGCAGGGAAACGGTAAAAAAAAATGTGCTCACACAGAAACGACCAAATTTACTTTGAGCTTCAAGAGAAGAGTCAAAGAAGCTGATGCATGTTGAAAGGCAGCGTAAACATTGACTTGTCTTACACTGCAGCAACAGTACATATGAAGGGGAAAAAAGGAAAACCCTTCCCCCTAAAAAAAACATGGGAAAAACACTATTTCTTGTAGTGCAATCCTGCGAGAACCATGCTTATCGTCACTAGTTTATTCTGAGAATTGACTGTGCAGCATAAACCCCTTTAATAGAGCAAATGGAGGGGAACTGGGCCGGCATCAAAGCTGGATCCAAGGCTTCAAGCTTTAAAGAGAGGAGAGATATCTTACTATGTAAATGTATTCAACACTGAGAACTTAAAGGCTGCAGAGACTCCCCCACCAACCTAGCTTTTAAAAAAAAGTAAAAAAGATCTCACTTACATAACCACACTAAAAAAATGCACATTTCTATTTTAAATCATAATGGAATCAACTTTCAAACATTCATCCTTTGTGAGGCGAGAACACAGAGACAATGTTTGCTGGAATAAAAGAAACTGCTTGGGTGAGAGTTCAGTGATCAATGGAGGATTTGTGTGTTGGGGGGAAGTCACTGCTAGGAAGTCAAACAACATGTTCAGCCTTCAGCGTCATAGCACTGAAGGCTAATCGCTTTTTGAAAGCCATTTTTCTTTCTCTGCAAAATAGTGCTTCCTCAGGCTGAGGTGGATGAATAGGCTTTTTGCACAATATACCATACAGACCCATTATTTCCTCCTTGCGGCAGAAAATAAGTGGTCATTTCCCAGAATCATGCTAGTAGCTCTTCTTTGTATCAGTAAACTGCTAAAGGAGATTCACTGTATTGTCATAGTGAAGATCTGTGGTGTTAAATCATTGTTTTCACCTCCAAAGCTGAAACATGCCATCAATTAGATACAAGGCTTGCCTATTAATCTTTTAGATTTACAGTAAAAGACCACAGATGCCATAAATGACAATTTCACAAATGCTCGGCTCACCTTTCTTGATAAGTTGAATGTTGGCCTGCCGCCGCCCGTTGCCGTTCTCCACAAAGCAGGAGTAGTTGCCCAGATCGCCCTCTTCCAGAGAGTCGATGATCAGGGAGATGGAAACCTCTTGCTCCCCCAGGTGCTCCCGGATTGTCCTGCAGGGGGTGGCAAAGAGCAGAGAAATAAGAACTGGTTTAGAGCTGGTGCAAGATTCAGGTTTAAGTTGGTCTAAGACACAGAACCAAGTCATTATGTCAATATCTGAACCAGCGGGCAGGGGACTGTTTTCCCCATTAAAACAGATTACTGTGTTTTTATTGTTTTCACTGCAAATCCATGTCTTTAAATCACCAGTCTTGTTTTTAAAGGCCGTGTTAAACAACGGTTGCTACGTGTGAATGCTCCAAAGTCTTCCAGTGTTTCCAAACACTAAGCTGTAGTTACATACGGCCATGCAAATGGGATTTTTTGACATTTGTTTTAAAAAGTCCTCTGTGAATAAAGATTTATAAATGCCAACTGACTCCATTAAAGCACCTGGCAATGTTAATAAACAAAGCTGCAAAAGTCATCTGCAAATGGTGATTGGGTCAGAGCCAGAGAAAGAACTGGTTCTAGGGCACTGGTTCTGAACCAGTACTAGTTCCAGTGCTGGTTCAGAGCTCTGGTTTACAAATATAAAAAGGACAAAAGGCACACATAGAAAAAATAAGGGGAGCTGCAGAAACGCCAGGTATGTTACAAAAATGACCATTTTTTACTTGATTGTAAATAAATAAATAACTGATATTAAGCACATATAAAGAGATATAAAAATGATTTTACGTGTTTTATTTCATCATGGCTGAATTATTGTAACATCCTTCTTACTTGTCTGCATCCAAACTGATGTGCCAAGCTCACAGGACAAATTACAGACAAATCACAACTCTGTTGCCAGGATTTTAAATAGAACAAGGAAATATAAGCATTTTACACCCATTTTATCGTCATCGTCACTGGCTACCAGTACTTTTTAAGATTTTATTGATTACTTTTAAAGCACTCAATGGTCTCAGAACCTTTGATTTTACTTTTACTGTACATCCATCCATCCATCTATCTGTCTATCTATCTATCTATCCATCTATTTATCTAAACATGGACCAACTTAATACTCACATTGGCTTTTTCAGTCAGTTAGCATTATTGTAGGTTTGGTTAGAAACAGCAGGGCAAATCAGTAACAGTATATAACATGTGTAATTAAATAACTGTTCTCTAGTTCTGCATGCCCTCTAACTAATAAATGCTTTTCATTTCTTCAGGGATATTACATGACTTTTAAGTGACAGATTTAGACAGATTTTTATTTTTAATAACACATAATTTCCAATGCACCAAGTCTACATTGTTAGGAATTCACACAAATCAATCAAAAGAGGCAGAAATCTAATAAATTATAAAAGTAAAAAAGAAAATAGAAATAACTTAACTTTGACCTTAGCCATTTTATCAGGTACAAAAGGTGTTAATGTATATCTGCTGCATATACCCAAAGTGGCACTACAACAAACCTGCCTAGAGATGGCCATGTACCGTAACTCACTGCCCAGGCAATGAAGGCATTTATCTTAGGCAACAGGGACCAAAGGTAACCCTGAAGGAGCTGGAAAGCATCCCAGCAGAGACTATTATCTACACTTCAAAGAGCTGGGCTTTATGGAGCAGTGACCAGAAAGAAGAAGAAGAAGAAGAAAAAACTAAACTAAAAACTAAACTTATGGATGAAGTTACTCCGGTCACATTAAAAAAAAAAAAAAAAATTAACTTTTCAGCCAGGAAGGAAAATGTCACAGCCGGGTGCAAATCCAACACCTCTCACCACCATTCCCACATAGAAGCATAGCGGTGGTATTATCATGTTATGGGGATAGTTTTTAATCAACTGGGACTGGGAAAATGGTTGGAATTGAGAGAATGATAGATGGTGCTTCACCTTCCAGCAGGACAATGACCCTAAACATAGTGTTAAAGAAACATTAGAGTGGTTTAAGGGGGAAATGTTAAAAATGCTAGCTCAGAGCCCTGAATATGCTGATGTACCAAGCTCATAGAGACATTATACAGATGTGGCTGCTGTATAATGTGGATCTACAAACATCTAACTTTAGTAGTAAACAGTCTTTTTTACCCTGTAGTATTTTTTCTTTTTTTTTTCAAACACAATCTTCCAGGTTGCATCTACATGGAAAACTAGATGATCTTGCTGCGTGAAGGGCTATAATGATACTTTGAGACTTTGCTTTGGAATTTAACTAACAAAGAACAGGTCGCTTAATAAAAAAAGCATGTTCAGACAAACAAAATGCAACAGAGGCCAACCAGCTCAGATATTACCTTAAAAAACTGGAAGATGGAAAAAAAATTTTGGAACGCCAAACAGCTGGAAGAGCACAAGAGGAAAATGTTTAACTTTAAGAGGACCGAAGCACAAAAGACATAAATGAAGGCTGATTTAGAGAAGGCAGGGATAGAAAAGATAGAACCTAAAAAAATAAGGTAATTGAAGATGAAAAAGAAAAAAAAAATGGGAGAAAACATGAAAGTCTGGTTAAAACTTAAAACAGTGAATATAAAAGAGAAGGACAACTAAACAGTAAAAAATCTAAATAAAAAGTAGAGACATAGGAAGCATTTGAAGGGGGAGTGAATTAAAAGGGGGAGCAAATCAGGAAAATAAAGATAAAAATAAGTAAGGAAGGAAGAAAAAAAAGCTCATGTTGAATGTTCCTCCATGTCACATCTCCATCCTCCCTTATGATTGGGCTGATAATGCTATTTCAACCCCATCCTCCTCCATCTGTCCTCCATCACTCACATCTCTTCTGACACAACCTTGTCATGGATGTCCCTCAGAGCATCTTGAAGCAGATCTCTTCTCATCCTCTGACACTTCTTCCAACTTTTCCTTTACACACTTCCTCAAATATCCTAACATTCTTGGAAACGATAGATGCGTCTTTATACCTCACAGAAGAATCTTCCCTTGTATTTTCCTACAACTCACCTGTATACATCATACAAATCCCTCACTCACCTTTGCTTCAGTATTCCTCATACTTTCCTGTTTTGATCCTTATTCATCGTTCCTCCTTTCCTGTAACCCTTCCTATGTATGTTCCCTTCTGTCCTTCCTCGAATATCCTTCTGACTTATTCATAAAATGTTCAGATCCTTTCCTCCATTGGTCTGATGAACCTCCCTATTTCATCTATACATTTCCAACTTTCCTTTAATACTGAGACGTTTCTATTATTGAGCCCTACGTATCCTTCCCTTTTCCCTAAAACCTTTCATAGGTCTATGTCCCTCCATCCTTCCTCCAATGTCCCCATAACACCTTGACCTCTACCTCTTCATCTTTGCTTTACATCTCTCTTCCTCTCTGCATCTACACCTCTCTCACTTCTTTATCTCTCTTACCCTCTAGCTTTAATCTCTTGTTCCTCTCTACCTCTACATATCTTTTTACCTATACATCTATTTCTACTTCTGCTTTTTTCTTCTTCTCACTACCCCCATTTCTACCTGTCTACCTCTCTCTATATCTACATATCTCTCTACCTTTACCTCTCTCTCTCTAACTGTAGTTCTTAATCTCTCTCTCTCTTCCTTCTCTCTTCTACATCTCTCTCCATACCTCTAGCTCTACCTTTCTGTTTTTCTTTGCCCATCTACTGCATCTTGCTACCACTCTGTCTCTTTTTCTCTTTCTACCTCTAGCTGTACATCTCTCTCTCTCTACCTCTATATCTCTCTACACCAATCTAGTTCAGACTCTAACTCTGCATATTTCTCTCATTTTTACCTCTTCATCTGTCTCTCTCTGCCTCTACATCTCTGTAACTCTCACTCTGACTGAATTTTATACCATTAACACTAAAATCAAGTGAATGAAAAATGATGTGATGCTACATGTTAAAATCTCACAACTAATCAGGTTTACAAACAGGTCAGAAACTCAAAGATGCTCATTTACAGACTAAAAAATATGCTCGTATAGAGCAGATATTTAATTTTATCTGAAGAGATAATGTATTACAATTTGTATTAAATGCTACAGCGTTATACACTGGACGAACTGTCTGCTCCCTTGGTGTGTCTCTCATTAGATGCAGACAGACTGCCTGCTGGGACTGAGCTGATATTGTAGTTCTGGGTCATTGCTGTCTGATTTGAAATAAAGACAGAAGTTCTGCTTTCAGTTTTGTAATGCAAGTGTTTGCTGGTCTGCTCGGAAGACAGATTCCAAATATTCTGTTTCATATATTTAAAAAAAGAAAAAAAAAAAAAACAAAGTTTGTTCAAAAAGTCCTAAGTAAAAAATACTGAATCATTCACTGAGTATTTTCAGACAAAAACAAGTTTGCCTCAAGGATTGTTTAGTTGTCTGCATCTTAAAATCTTTAAATTCTGACCTTAGGATTATAAGCCTCCATCTGGGCTCTGAGACGTTATCATAGAAAAACTATGCACTTCCAACCTCCATATTACACCTTCTCATCCATCTTTTTCCATCATAAATATGCAAGTAACTACACCACATGGAGGCTAAGTTTAATTCCAGCTCTATAATTTGCTGACCTTTGTGCCATCGTTTACTTTCCAAAGGTAACACTTTACTCCATCAATAAAACAAAACTACACAAAAGTGGGCGCAAACTGTCTGTGATTGACAGGAGGCCGCCACCATATGAGTCATGACATGAATCTCCCACCAAAAGCGCAGCTCTATTGACTCGCTGAGGTTCTTGATGTTGATTGGTTTTGACACGTTGGTATGAGAATAATAGCAGGACTGTCACGATACGCCAAGGAGCTGACCTATCACACAACATTTTGCCAAGTGGATTAATGAAAGAAAAGAGACTTCTGAAGTTTGGATTGTCAAAAAGAAATATTTTAAATATATTACAATAATAATAAAAAAGTGTTGTACAAGCAGAGCACTATGACACATAAATGCTTCAGCAGGATGTTATGTTCATTAGCAAACAAACAAAAAAAAGGATTTTAAAATCCTTATCTTCATAATCTGGGTCTTCCTCATTTAAATGAGGAGAACGAACAATGTTATACTTTTGTCCAGTGGATTCAGTGAGAAGCTACGGAAGCGTGGAGCTGCCACCCAAATTAAAAAAAAATCGGACCTTATCACGTTATAACGTGATATGTTTATTGTAAAAACGTAAAACGTATCACGTTATAACGTGATACTTTATTGTAATAACGTGAAACGTATCACGTTATAACGTGATAAGTTTATTGTAATAACGTGAAACGTATCACGTTATAACGTGATACTTTATTGTAATAACGTGAAACGTATCACGTTATAACGTGATACTTTATTGTAATAACGTGAAACGTATCACGTTATAACGTGATATTTTATTGTAATAACGTGAAACGTATCACGTTATAACGTGATAAGTTTATTGTAATAACGTGAAACCTATCACGTTATAACGTGGTAAGTTTATTATAAGAACATAGCCTGTACTGTATGCAGATGTTGTTACGACCTATATTGGAGCAAAATACATTTTATGGAAAATATACTCATCAAGCAGAAACTTTTCAGTTCTTTTTGACAATGATTAATTGTTCTACTCTGGTTTTTTGTTGTACAGAAATGTGGGACAGTTATGAGAAACACGTAGGTCACCTGCCTGCGCACGGTGAGACGGTGCCTGTGTGTCTGAATTGCCACAGAGCAGGCATCCCCAACTTGGGACCTCTTGAGCCAGTGTCCTGCAGGTTTTCAGTATGTCCATACTGCAGCACACCTGACTCAAATAATGGGTCGTTAAGAGGCTAGTGCAGACCTTATTCTTGCACACAAGACCGTTATAAGCAACACGGTGCGTCACCTGCCTGCACGCAGTGAGACGGTGCGTGCATGTGTCTGAGTGGCAATAGAGTGTGTGCGCTGCTTTCAGTTAATAATATGTTGTCTCCTGACAATAAAAATGAAAATTATAAAGGCTTTATGCGCCGCTGGGACTGGGAGAAATAAGTTGCCGACATAAAGACGTGGTCCTGTCTACTTAAAGAGTGCAACGTCAACAAGTTTCCTCCAAGCTTCATCAAATATCTCCAATGAAGTAAAACTTAATCCCATGTAGTAAATTAGGAATTTCTCTGGAAATAATAAACCACACTGAAAACCTGCAGGACACTGGCTCAAGAGGTCCCAGGTTGGGGATGCCTGCTCTGTGGCAATTCAGACACACAGGCACGCACCGTCTCACCGTGCGCAGGCAGGTGACCTACGTGTTTCTCATAACTGTCCCACATTTCTGTACAGCAATAAACCAGAGTAGAACAATTAATCATTGTCAAAAAGAACTGAAAAGTTTCTGCTTGATGAGTATATTTTCCATGAAATGTATTTTGCTCCAATATAGGTCGTAACAACATCTGCATACAGTACAGGCTATGTTCTTATAATAAACTTACCACGTTATAACGTGATAGGTTTCACGTTTTTACAATAAACGTATCACGTTATAACGTGATAGGTTTCACGTTATTACAATAAAGTATCACGTTATAACGTGATACGTTTCACGTTATTACAATAAACTTATCACGTTATAACGTGATACGTTTCACGTAATTACAATAAACTTATCACGTTATAACGTGATACGTTTCACGTTATTACAATAAAGGTTTCACGTTATTACAATAAAGTATCACGTTATAACGTGATACGTTTTACGTTTTTACAATAAACATATCACGTTATAACGTGATAAGGTCCGATTTTTTTTTTATTTGGGTGGCAGCTCCACGCTTCCGTAAGAAGCAGCGACAGTATTAACTAACAATAAGAAGGAATTGACAAATCCTCAGGAAGTCATGCTGTAGTTTTAATTTCATACAAACAAGGCATTTCTCAAATAAGCTCCTCTGTAAATGATCCTGGCTGTTATTTAATCATCTGTGGTTAAAGCTGTGTTTCTTTTCAAAAATCAGATTATATGGCTGTAACCTCTTGTATCACATGCAAGCATATATATATATATAATTTGGATTTTAATCTAAACTTCAGAGCATATGTTTGAGCGTCTAACCAGAGCGTCTTCAGAGTAGATTTATCCAGCCTCTTCATCTTTATTTCTAACCAGTTTCAAGCTGAAATCATGTTGCATTCACTGTACTTCAAAAGTTGGAAGCTGAACTCTTTTGGTCGTTTATTTTTTCCATTACTATTACCAAATTCTCATCAGCATCTTCACTCTATGGTCACTTGATCAGGTACACCTATTCAATAGCTTGTTCTTATAAATATCATCAGCCAATCACATGGCAGCAACTTCATGCAGGCACGTAGACATGGTCAAGATGACTTGCTGAAGTTCAAACCAAGGATGAGAAGAGGAAGAAAGATTTAGGTGACTTTAAACATGGCATGGTTTTTGGTCTGAGTATTTCAGAAACTGCTGATTTACTGAGATTTTCACACATAACCATCTGTAGGGTTTACAGAGAAAAGTCTCTGCAACAACTGTGTGATGCTGTCATGTCAATATGGAGCAAATTCTATGTGGAATGTTTCCAATACCTTTTTGAATCAATGCCATGAAGAATTAAAGCTGTTCTGAAGGCAAAATGGGGTTATTTGCCTCCTGAGGATGACGACTGGTCATCTAGCAACAGTGAAAGTGATGCTTCATCATGGCGCGTCCATCAATAATGACATCCATGTGGGAGATGACAGCTTAGTATGATTTAAAATCTTAAAAACTCTGACACCTAAAGGGTTGAAGCTGCCGGTCATGTATTTTTCAGTCACTTTGGTGTGTGATAGTGTGAGCTCTCGGACTCTTTAGACTGTCATACAGTAATAATGTGTTTCAAGGGTTATTGAGTGCTACATGACCTCAAAAGAGGCAGATCATGTAGAATATAGGGGTGGATTGATCCATTAACTCCAGTCCCTGAGATGAGTCACTGTAATAGAAGTGTAAATTTATGATGTAAAAAAAGCGGATCTGAAAATAACCCATAACCTGGTCACAAATTCAGTCTTCCCCAGTAAACAATACCAGTAAGTTAACTTTGAAATGGATATAAACCCTGTCTGAGCCTCCATGACACCTTTTGTCAAACCTTTAATTGAGAGAGAAAAGTGGTGGTTGTCATTTTTCAGTCTGTTAGTTGAAATATGAAGAGGCTTAAACAATGATATTTCCCCAAAGCCTTACCGGCTCTTTTTCTTTCTTAAGCCACCAATTAACCGTAGTGCTTAAAACAACCTAAACACTGAAAAACACAAAGAAAATGACAAAAAGCAATGAAAAGGGGGAAAAAGTACATAAAAAACTATCTTGCCTGCTGGCCTGTAAAAAAACAGGGACAGTATATGAGCATATAATCTTTTTAAGGCTGCAAAAATCGCAGCTATTTTAAGCTCCTGTTTAATGATGCATGGGGCTAATAGTGCAAAAAGGTGTGGGGGCCACTTGGGCTTTCATCCGCTGCCTGCTGCAGGGCTTTTGAATATGAAAACTCATCTAATTCTCGCTGATCAATGCGCAAACTAAACAAAGCAGATTGTGAGGTGCTGGGAATATAAAGACTAACTATAATACAACCGCTGCTGCTGTAGCAATACCATACATTAACTTTACAAAGTGTTGCTAATAACTGGTATACTACAGAAAATATCACTCTACAGTGAAATCTCTTTTATTGACTGCACACAAAGAAGAGCTATTACAGAACATGCAATTTGCTGCTTTATAAAACTAATAAAGTAGTGCTTTATCGCAGCTTTTGCTGGGGTTACTTGATGGAGTTGGAGGTGGTAAACACTGTATCCAAACTAATATAGGTCTTGCTCTTAATTTATGTGGGCCCATTGTTCTTCATTGGTATGGCCAGTCAAGCAAAGAGACGGGCTTCACAAGTCTGAGATAGATTCATGCTGATGGCTTTTTGGCACCCATGTGTGACTCAACATAGAGTGAGCTGAAACTATCTAGGAGAAAACGGGGAAAAATCTTTGCAACAAGACTCACATCGATCAAACAGGTTAGTGGAAGTCTTGAGTGGAGGAATATGTAGGTTCCTGGAAAAGACAACAGAGGACTGCACAAACATCCTAGTGTGTAGCAGGCGATGTGTTTTAAGGTTAAGGACTCTGGTCAGCTATTGCCATGTTGCTGAATGGAGCTGGAGGTGCATCAGATGCTTAAAGGGCACAGGGTAAAAAAAAGCATTGAATGTTGGGGGGTCCAGATATACTGTGCTGGTTTTACGGAGTCTATGTTTCAATGAGTCTCTATGGAAAGCGTAAAGCCCCCAAATTCTCTCTATTAGTGGTGAAAAAATGACTAATAACCTGATTTTTTTCTCATAATCTAGAGATGCTGAGACTCTAATCTGTTCCAGCAGGAAAACTCGACTGGAAATTCATCAGTTATTGGTCCCTCTGTGTTTAGAAGGAATGCAGTTTCACACAGCTATGAGATGCTTTATAACTATATAAAGTTACATATGAGTAACCTCTGTGACATATGGGTCTCTGCGCTAGGAAAGTTGAAAAGTTATCACAGTGGAGTTTTTAATCTGTCAACACAATCTCGTTTTGCAGGGGTAAAGGGAAAAGAAAGTACAGGGACAGTTTGGGTGTCACATCTAAAGAAAAGACTAAACTTGGACAATGACTTTGCAACAAGTGAGTGGTCGAGAGACCGAGACAGTTTCCCTAAAGTTGCGTTCTTTCCCTATAATCTTTGACTATTTGGTAACTTGCAAAAGTTCGTATGCTAGAGGAAATAAACTGAAAGCTTACAAATTCCTTCAAGCTTACAATTAATTGGAGTTGTGACCATTATTTCCTAATATTAAGTAGATGTAGAGTTACCCATTCAGTCGGGTTGCAAACTTGTTTTTCATGCATAATTCTACATGAAGTATGTGTTATTGTACCTGTAATGCAATGATCTCAGCACACCTGGGAGTATTTAGAAGGCTGGAAATCTTTGTGGTCATAACATTTGTCTTTGTCTGCTTAGTTCTTCTGTCTGCTACCCCTCAGTCAAGCGTACAACTGGAATGGACAGGAATTTTTGCTGCACGTGGTCATTGGAACAACTACTACATCTGTTCAAAACACAACTGTGAAACATAGAATAGAATAGAATAGACGTTTATTTGTCATTGTAACATGTAACATATACAATGAAATTAAGAGTGCCCAAGAGTCAAAGTGCAGTAACATACATTTAACATTCAACCATAAAATTTTAAAAGAATAAAAGATTTGAATTAAAAAGAAACAACTAAGTTAAAAAACTAACTAATCTTCCACGCAGTCGACCTTATACTTATCTTGTACATCTTGCATGTAAACAGCTGTAATATTTATTGTACTGTGTAACAGACTGCAAAAGAAATTATTTGAGGTTGTTTATGGTGGTTACAGCCACAGGATAAAAGCTGTTTTTTAATCTGTTTGTTCTGGCTCTGATTGATCTGTACCTCCGTCCTTATGGTAACAGCTCAAACAGGGAGTGTCCGGGATGTGATGCGTCCTTTAGACTGAGTTGTACTTTCCTGAGGCAATGGGAACTGTGTAGCTCTTCCAATGTGGGGAGAGGGCATCCAATTATCTTCTGGGTCGTGTTTATGACCTTCTGGAGCGCTGTCCTTTGAGCCACAGTGTAGCTGGGGAACCAAACACCTATACAGTATGTTAAAATGCTTTCTGTGGTGCACCGGTAGAATGACAACAGCAGTCTCTGGTTGACATTGTTCTTCCTCAGTACCCTGAGGAAGTAGAGTCTCTGCTGAGCCTTCTTCCGCAGCTCAAAAGTGTTTGTGCTCCAGGTGAGGTCCTCCTTAATGTGGACCCCCAGGAATCGGAAGTCCTCCACCCTCTCCACACAGTCCCCCCAGATGTGAAGTGGTAAGATGTCCATTTTGTGCCTCCTGAAGTCGATAACCAGTTCCTTGGTCTTTGTGGTGTTTAAGAGCAGGTTATTCTCCTTAGACCACACTAACAGCTGCTCCACTTCATCCCCATACATCGACTCATCCCCTCCAGAGATGAGCCCCACCACTGTGGTGTCATCCGCAAATTTCACTACGGTGTTATTGTGATGAGAGGGGATGCAGTCAGAGGTATAGAGATTGTAGAGTAGGGGGCTCAGCACACAGCCCTGTGGGGAGCCGGTACTGAGACTGAGGGCCGTAGATGTATGTTGACCTTGGAGAAAGGTGTTTATCGACCATACAGGTGGAGTCCGGAAGCCCAAAGTCCCAAAGTTTGTCCACCAGTCTGCAGGGGAGGATGGTGTTAAACGCCCCAACTATAATCCACGAAGAGCATCCAGACATAACTCCCATTCTGCTCCAGATGGGACAGAGCAGCATCCCATCATTGTCAACATTGTCAACATTAATCATAAACTGAATACAACAGTGTGCTATCCACAGGTGATCACTCTCCTAGGCTATCGTTCTATTTGACCACTTGACCCACAAAATGGCGACGCACACTGCAATGCCATCATACGAAAGCACTCTGTAAACACACATCGGATTAATACACCATTATACGTTTTAAACATGAGCGAACACATATTAGCTTTAAACCTTTGATTAGACAAGAAGTTCTTCTTTGATACCTCGATACTTTGATGATGCGACAGCAGACTCATATTGGTTCTGTAATCATATCCAAACACTGACACATCTCTGCTTGATCGCAGTCTCTTCCTGTGACAGCTCAACTTCTGGGCTGCACCATGTTTTCATGCTGTTCTTTTTGTCTAAATGCCTTGCTGCCTGCTGGCTTGATCATTTCTTTTTCCCCTGCTGTCTGCACTTCTGCTGACTGCACGCCAAAGGTTGATTTGAATCAGATCAGAGCCAACTCGAAATATGAAATTTTAAACAACGACAGATTCCCCAGTAGGCATCAGCATGGAGCTAGTGTGCATGTGCCGTTGCATCAGTTAGTGGTAGGGGTGCTCCACTTTTCAAACTATCTAAACATGAGAGGATGCCGGGTAAAAAACTATCACTGCTGCCCTTAAATTCAGTGTGGACAGAAGAAACTGCATCTCATTGTGCATGTGCATACTTAGATGTGCAAGCCTTCTCTTGAGGTGTCTGATGGAGATATATCTGGTAAAGATGTATGCAGTCTAAATGGACTTTGCTAGTATGTCAGACAGAGAACTGCTGGAAATAAAGAATATCTGTCTGCTGGCCTAGAAACGGATGAACACACCCTTTTTAAAGTGGGGAGAAGTGATTGAGGAAGAATACAGGCTGCTGTGCTAACCCTGTTGCTTAGTGACTCTGACCTGTAATAAAATGGAGATATGGAAAGAAGCAAGCAAGCAGAGAAACCCTTGTGTCCGACAAGGTAAAGGTCAGAAAGTGATAAGCGGTAACAGAAGTGAGATAAAGTGACAGAGACTTTATTTAAGGTATCTCTGTCCTTCATATCGGTAACAGCTGCAAATTAAATTTCACACCATTTTTTCATATCATGCCATGAAAGTGAGATGAGAGATGTTTACTCTTTTTTGTTATGGAAGATTGGTTTGACATTTTGCAGGGAGTCGAGGGGATCGATACAACACTAACACCTCTAAATCTCACTAATTAACATGTTATTATAACAACTTTGTTTAATCCACTCATGTGCAAAAGAGGGAGCTAGCCCATTTTACTGTTGTTAGGCTGAGGGCTGAACATGAACCTCACTTAATCTATTTATTTGACAGAGAATTGGCAATCATCTGGAAATTGATTAGAGCAAATGCTTCTGTCCATATTTTTTGTTTCATAATAAAAAAAATTGGTTGCAGATTAACAAGTCGTAAAAATCTAGGTTTATATCAAGAATTGTACTCTATATTTTCCTTGTTTAATGTGCTTTGTCAATCAGATGTATGAGATTGAAATATTAAATAGAAAAAATTTGAAATCATGCATCAGTTGTGCAGGACAAGTTTAATACCTGTGTTGCTTATTTGGACATTGCATGGTTGACTGTGTCACAGCATACAATGATGAATGATTTATGTTATATTCCCACTGAATGCAGGCAGCTGTTCATGCCATTCATTCACAAATCTAGATTATTCTTTCACATACTTTCCATCCCCAACCAGTAGAGGCAGATGGTCGCCCTTCCTGAACATGGTTCTACTAGATGTTTCCCTTCCTATTAAATTGGATTTAATGTAATCCATTGCTTTCCTCAGCTAGGTAATAATTTCTATTAACTGTCTTATAGGAAGAAAATTATTATAGATTGGACTACAGTGAATTGTAGTAAATTGGACCAGGTCTGTAAGGGCTGGGTTATACTTGCCGTGAATGCAAGCGTACACGTCTACGTTTGTGTTTACTTGCTGCTAAGACAGAAGTATGACATTGCCAAAACGCTCAATACTGGAGGTCACCGCTATGGGTTGGTACACAGCAGTTGGACTTTGAAATAGTAAAAAGATAATTCCATAGACATGGAGCGTGATGCAGCGTTGTCGCCATATTGGATGGGTATCCACATTCCAGGCTGGCTTTGGAACCAACCGGAATCAAGACAGGACCAGCAACTATGCCCATATTTTGTAAAGCCTACGGTTGCATTAACCGGCACAATTTAATACAATACTTACCTTTTATAGCCTACCTGTGGGGACAAATTGGTATACAGTTTCCTACTTACCCTCAAAAGATATATATTTTATGACTCTTACTGTCCCCTCAAACAGCTTTCAAAATGTGTTAAGGTTTTATTATTATTATTATTAATATTATTATTATTATTTTTAGGAGGCAGTTCCAGGGCATTTTTCGCCATCTGATGGTCCGTTGTGGTGTCACACCAAGTGGGTCAGGCAAGATGAGACTGTGTCCCTATCAGCTGCGGACATTTACTCTGCTTTAATAGTAGAGGAAGAGCTCCCCTCCCCATTTACAAACATTTCTGCAGTCATATGTGACCACAGCACATTGCTGAAACCCAATTTGGAATTGAGAACCAACATTTCATGCTTTTGTCTTTTGTTGTCTCTGTATTTCTCAAAGTAAGGCTGCACCAAATTGCAAAACTACCCTGAAGTTACATAATGCCAGCACAAGCAAGGAGCTGTGCAAAACAGTTCTTTTTCAAGGGTTTTAGCTCCCTGTGTGTGTGTGCGTGTAACAGAGATAAATTCAAAGGGTCAAACTTGTTTACTAAAGTGTGAAATTAATTCATTAATACATTTATTAATATTTTACCATATGTCTTTGTTAAAGAGCACAATAAAAATGATTTCAGCATGAAAGCAGGTATTTTTAATGTGTAACAGTGACCTATGTCATAACTACATCTCGGCAGTTTGTAACAACCCAAGTCGTGAGAAACTCAGGTAAAAATTTGTGGAGTTCCAATAATTGTAGTTGGGCATACACCTTAGAAATAAATGCTTTGGAGGCGCATGGGAGACCCATCCAAGATGGCGGCAACGTTGATCGTCAGCTCCAATAAGCAGCGTCAGTCTATGAGGTGTCTATGTATTTGACTATGGATAATTCTAACAGTCACATTGTATTTCCGGGGCATCACCCCCCAAAACACTTCCAGTCTGTTGCCAACTGTTCAGGTATGAGTGTTTGCTATGGTGCAACGGGGAGAAAAAAAAATCATACAGATGCCGATAGTTATGGACAAGATCTGAGAAATGCTCTTCAAAACTATCTGCCATTGTGCTTACCTATGACCTGTCGTGTTCAAGCTCTTGTTTGCGTTCAAGTCAATACTGCAACTTGCGATACGTTACCCCGAGTTAACATGAGCAGCTTACGTGCCAAATGAATGGTAGAAACACGAGGCAGCCATGACACACACACGGATATGTTGCTAACAGCAAGTATATCCCACCCCTAAGATGCCTAGAGGTGACTCTGTTGTGATTTGGTGCTATATAAATAAAGCTGAATTGAATTGAACTGAACAGTTTACCTGTAAACTTAGCTTGTGTATAGCGTAAAGTTCTGTGAGCTGTTTATCCCCTCAACCTCTGAGGCCTCATGCCCTGATTTAATCCTTTCAAAACTCAACATGCTGCATACTGCTATTAAACAACCATAAATAAGTCTCTAACTTTAACCCTTTAAAACCCAACCGAAGAGTTTACTTCTGATTTATGACCTTAGTTTTAATGGCAAACATGGTGACAGTGGAGGAGATTTGATGCACATCCTCAGAAACGACTAAAATAGGTGGTCTGTGCAGCCATTTAATCCATCACGGCTAAGTCTTCTTATTTTTTTTCCTTTTGCTGATTGTATGTAAGCTATACTGCCCAGCATTGGACATATGATTTTGTATCTGCAAGCTCTCTGACAATGGACTAAATTACATTTGAAATGAATGCAGAGGATGGGCTGAAGGCTCTGTTCGCATGCATATTTAACAATGAGACAAATGAGCCCTTTGCCTTGATTAGGGAGGGGAAAGTGCAAGACGGAGCCAAGCTCCGTGTTTCTCTCATCTCCTCCTTCAGATTTTATATTGATCAAATCCTACCAACAATTTCTCCATTAAATTAGCACAACTCAACATTATCATCAGCCTTTTATTGTGCCACAAATTTCAACCTGTACTGAAAAGCATTAAGACTGAGGGGGCATCACCCTCACATATATCTGCAGGTGCAATAATTAAGAGCTAGAAAAATAATTTTAATTTAACATTTGAATTGTTGCTTTAAAGGGCACTCAATGACCGGCTACCCGGGACCGAAACTTCTCCCCATTTTAAAACTTCAGCAACGCGGCCTTCAAGTCTGTATTCTGTGTTGTGACTTCAGCTCAGAGATGTATGAACTCTTGTTCTGCAACCACAAAATTTTGTATCAACCCAGAATCTGAGCAGTGAAATGTTGTGCCAAAAGCTCCATTTCATGTATTACAGGCAGCCCTTCAGGGAATACTCCTGTGTGATTAATTTCCATTTCAAAGCTAAAAGCTCATGGAATGATGTCAGGGAAAAGGGTTTGAAGTGGTGCACATTCAAATGTGAGTAAAAAATAAAATAAATAACAACACTCAGAGGGAGACAGCAACATGCAGTGGCACAAAACAAAAATATGTTTCAAACGTTTGAACGTGGGTACCCACTATATGCAAGCAACCTCACTTCTACGCCTGCACACACACACATTAACACACACTTTTAAAGCAGCTCAGGGTCACACTTTTGATTTCCTCGCTTGTTACTTCGTTTGACTATCATATGAAAGCAGGCTTCTAACCACATGTGGTTCTCTCTTCTGCATTCTTCCTTCACATTTTTTATTACACCACCTACCCAGTTCTGCCACCTGCCACCCCTCCCTCGCCACCACCACCAACACCCCCTTAAATCCTGTAGTCTCTAATTGGCCCAATGTCCTTCACAACAGAGAGCAGCACTAAGAGCTGGACGGAGCGTGCTAGCAGGCTAATAGAGACATCTCGAAATGCCAGGTCACTGACTGGACCGCTAACTCTCCCCCCAGCCTCGTCATGCTGCTTACAGTTAACCTTTTCATTAGACGGCGTTTGTCGACAACAGGGCTTTTCTAGTCATGTGTGTGGGCTGTCAAAGGGTTACAGCGGGGCAGAAAATGAAAGGGTGTGTGATGTGTTTTTTTTTTCAGTAAGCATAGCAATAAAGGAGTCTGACCAAAAAGTTATCCTGAAAACGCTCTTAATGTACATCTTAATGTAGTGTAGCAGAAAATGACTTATTCATTGTTATTCAAATGCCTTTATAATCTTTTATTTGCATGTAAGATAACTAAGATAACTGAGATAACTTGAATTGCATTTACAGGAAGCTTTGTTTGTAACTTGTGTTTATAGCTCCATGCTAATGGATGGGGTTAATCCTTCCCCAAACCAGCTACATGTCATAAAATCTGTTATCTCTTAACCTGAAGGACTTGCATACTAACTGACCCTACTCTCCTGCATCAGACACATACAGACTTCTGATCTCTTTGCACAGTTTTTAATAAATATCGGTTAAAAGTCTAATTTCAGCTCACATCTTTAATTTAGATTTTCACCACAGTAGAATATTGATAATTTGATGGCTTTACATTATTATATCTAGATTTAAAAGTAGTGGGTGTAACGATTAGTGCTGGTCAAGAATTCATTGTAGAAAATTATACAATTTTCTGTAATTATGAACAAGATTAAATAATTAATTTAAAAGTATTGTATTGCATATTTTAAAAACAAAAGTGTAGTAACTTTTGGTTTGCAAACCCTCACAAACTGCTTTTTAACAGCAGTTTCCTTGAGTAGCAGGTAAAATATTGTAAATCTCAACTTGAACATTGATGTAATAAAATCAAATACACATGTCTAAAAACATGAGGTAATCAAGATTCCTTGAACCTTGAACCAATATCTGATGAATTTCCAGCCGTGTTTCATCGCTGTGACATATCACTAACAAGGTGGTGACATGTTTAACATTCACAAAAGTTATTTAAATTAGCACATTTTCACATAAAATCTGCATTGAAAGAAAAGACTCATGAAGATAATCAGTTTTTAATGACTTTTAAAACTTAAAACTTTAAAATAAATAAATGCTGTAACACTTCTTTAGCTTTACATTTTTTCGTAGTAAATGAGCGCAGTATGTCAGGAACACGTTTTCAGCAAGCGCTGAAGCAGAGTTTAAATGTCAATGTCAGCGTCCGTTTTATTTACATTTACAACCCCACAAAGTGCTGTAAAATAAAACAGTAAAACAATACAAAATAATGATTAAACATGAAAACAAAGTTAAATTAAAGTGGTCGTCTGTTAATTGGAAGGTTGTTGGTTTGATCCTGGCTTCCCCAGACTACATGTCGAAGCATCCTTGGGTAAGAAACTGAACCCCAAATAGCCTCCAAAGGATGTGACTTGTAGTGTAAAAGCACTTTGAGTGGTCAAAATGACTAGAAAAACACTAGATATATACATGTGATAAGATGTATAAAGCAGGCTTCTAATCCCTTCTGCATTCTGCAGATATATATACCCACAACCATCTGTAATTGTAAATAAAAATCAAAAAGTAAGTGTAAGTAAAAATCATTACAAACTTTTGCAGACTAAACAGAGAAACCTGTAAGCCTAATCAGCACGATGTAAACTCTCTTCCTAAGAGCTGTGGTGCAACAATCGCTCATTAATAAGAAAAAGTTGTCACTCCAGGTTTGAATCTAAACCCAAAGCTCATATTTCAAAAGCTGCCTGAACCTATCCGTCACTGGGTATGACTGAACAAAGCTCAGCTCCTTGCGACTTTGTTTCCTTACTTTTTAAAATTGATATACTTTCATGACTTCAGCCTTATCTTCTCAATGCCCTGGTGATAACAGCAGAGCATTGAAAACACATTCTTTAGCATCAGGAGTTTCTTCTTTCAGTCGAAGCACAAAAGTTACTTTGTGGTTTGCATTTTTCAGTCCATCTGAGAGACGGTGAGCTCGCCTCTGTGCAAATCATTACATTCTGTGGTCAATGTTCATTTTTAAACATCAACTTTCCTACTTGGATCCATGGGAAATCATTTATTCTAAAGATCTTATCTTTTTAATGATTTATATTACTCTTATCCCTCACACAAAGTCTCTTGGCAAAGCTGTGCTCAGACCTCATCTTATAATTTGATCATTATCAATTTATGCAGACAAAGGTGACATTTATTAAATAAACACTACTTGCTTGTGTTTAATCAGAGATAGTTAAACTGTTTTATGATGCCAACAGGAGCGTATCCTGTTTCAGAGATAATCATGAAGCCGACTGATTATCCACTGGTTAACCTTTACTGGCTGCAGATCAGATCATCTTCTCGGGGTAAGGAAAAGAAAAAAAGAGTTCACCAAACAGCAAAACTATGACTTTTTTTAAAAACTGGCCTTCTATAAACTGAAGGTAAACTATTCTGCCATCACTGTGATATCCACAACTTGTCTGTGTTAATCAGTTAAAAAAAAAATCAAGTGTTGAAATAATCAACTTAAATCTGTCAGCCTGCTTAAAATGTATAATGGTCAGGCCCTGTGTGGGCAGCTGTTGACTCTGGTGGGTCCTACAGTGTAATTTACAGTGTTCTAGCAACACGTCTAAGAATCTTGCCAATCAAAGCAAATAAAAGCTCATTTATGCTCAGCGCAGAAGACAAACACTCCGACGGTAAGATGTCCGTCCATCTGCCTCATTTACGCATTAATTTGGTCGGTTTTTGGAACCTTGCGGATCCGTCGCTTGACACAGTAAAACGGAGCAATATGAACGGAAATCTCGGGGTCAGTATTGAGCAGTACAGCTGACATGCAACCAACAAAAGGAACAAACCAGAGAAGAAGCGGAACAGGAAAAATGAGAAGCAGAAGAAGACGATGAGGACAACAACTGTAGAGATGTTGGGAGCTTTTGAAGAAAGGCTCTGCACAGTGGCGTGCACAGACAATTTCGGGAGCAGGTGCTCAGTGAAAAATAAGGGCACCTTGTGCAGCTTGTAGAACCGCCAGCTGCCTTATTATAGCAGTATGAGATCTTTCTTCTTCATCACCTGCCTCCTCATCATCATTGGTGCTGAATGTGTATTTGTATCTAGGTGGAATCGGGGGTGTAACCATATATGGTAATTATAGGTTTTAGTGTGCCCTGCCAGAGGAGTAAAAATGTAAATTAGCCTAAGGCTAACTCTGGTACAATGCATCAAATGGCAACATTTATGTTTAAATTGTACATGGACCTTCATAAATAAAAAAAATCCTCCTTGCTGCTTGATGGTTGCTTTATTCAGGAGAGCAGAGAGTTGGTCTGCCTGCTCTAGTTTCTTTTCTTTCTTTTTCTCTCCTCAATCGTTCCTTTCTAGGCATGCTACAATTGGTAAATGAAAAGAAACCAACGGTATGAATAAAACTGCTTGGTGACATTACAACGAGGTAGACGGCTACTTTTTCTGCTTGACATTTGGCAAATAAATTACTGCCAATGTGTTAATTATGTAGACTAATGTACACCTACACTGTTGTGACTATCTGTCTATATTAATGAAATGAGGTACACAGTTGTCCGGGTCCTAGGTCATGCCGTCTGGTTCATTTACTTTTTGCTCTGCACACTCACACAGTAAAGCTACGTCCTTCTTTAGCCCTATACATCTCCGCCAGATGCTGTAAACAACACAGTTTTCCTTAATTGTGATGAAAATCACAATTACACTGTTGAGAAAATTAGTAATTTTTTCATTTCTTTAAAAAACGGGATATTGTGGGTAAAAAAATGGCTCATGACTGCAGATTTTTTTTGTTTTGTGATGTAGGGCCGTACTTAGTGCTTCTCTACGCGTTGTCATGTTTGATTATGATAATAATAATAATTGATAATTAAAGGCAAATTCATTTAACAATTGTAAAATATCGAGTAAAAAGTATCGGTATAGGTGATACTTGCCCTTGATTTACTTGGTATAACAAAATCTGCAGTATCGGCCAGCTACTCTACAGCCATCTACAACCTGAGCTGCAGGGGGCGTCAGAGATTTCACACACCTGGATCCTCACTCCGACGGATTTTCTAGAACTAAATTTAACATATTCTTTTAATCATAATTTATTAAACTATCTTTAACTAAGATAATCAATGATCACGTCAACGTGGGCCACATACAACAATAAAAAAGTTATAACTTTGAAAAGGGTACTTTCTCTGTCCAGAGGTCAATGGACAAATGCTCTAGCACCACCTATTGTCTATGCACACTACTGGCTATGCGAGTGTGTTGGTGGTTGCAGACAACTTTACAGTGGTGCATCACCACCAACAACCAGTGTCATGAGTTCAGAGCAGCGACATATGAGAACTTATGAAAAACATATGTCCCTAATTACGTACTTAAGAGACCATGAATGGACCTTAAGAGTTTGAGCACCTACTGACATAATCAGCTGTCAAAAGGAAGTGTGACCTCCTGTTGTGAGTAAATAGTTATTTTCAAATTCTCAATGCAATTAATTTACAGATGATTTTGATGTTTCAGTGATTGAACATTTCCCCTGATGCACATTATAGAAGCCAAAACAGACAACCAGAAGAAAAGTTGTTCAGCCAACTCTGTGCAACATGACTAGATAAAAAAATAGAAGATTAAATTAGTTGTTTATCTAATCTTTATATGGTTCAGATGTGGTTGTGGTGTGAAAAGACATCAGATTTTATTGATGAGTCGAGGCAGAAAGAGGGAGGTTACCCGAATGGATAGGAGTTATAGCATGTGTAAATGGCTGAACTGTGCATATATAGTATATGATAAAGAATGTCTGCATTATTAAACAGCCAAATAAAACATTCATGAATATAATTTATACTGACACGATAATGCAAGGTTCCCTTTATTGTTTTAAGAGTACTGATGTGTGGTTGTGGTAACTGGGATTAAATAGATGTTTACCAGCTCAGCTGCCTCATGAATTTGTTATATTTTGTTCAAGATTCCATATAATATTAATAATTTAATCATAACAATATCAACAAATTAAATAAATGAATGTTTTTCTTTCATTTTAAATTCTCTTTTAAGAAAATCAACCAAATTTTGTTACTTTATCTTTTTTCCCCTTATATCTAAAAATCTTTATTTCCTTTATATTCATAAAACTCCTCCCGGCAAAGCAAAATTCTTTGGTTCAAAACTCAAATATGAGTGGTAATGTCAAGGCTTTGTGTCTTAAATCCTTTATATCCTCCAAGAAGTGTTAACGAGAACAGACCAAATGTTAAAAGATCTTACTTGATGTCGCTTTCTTGGACACGCTCCTCATCCAGATCTTCAATAAACTTATCCCCCTTCATCCAGTAGATGAGCGGACTGACGTCTCCGCTGTATCCAAAGAATGCTCTACATGTCAGGTTGACAGGACTTCCTGTGAGAGACATAAGACAGGATATGAAGGGAGCTTTTTTCAGATTATACAAGCATAATGTCTGCAACATTCAGTCCAGCAGCTGAAAACAAACACAGATGCATCTGTTTAAACAAACACACACAATGAGCAAATCATCTGTGCTATAAATTGATCTCTGCTTCTAAACATCTTGACTTAAAGCTATTAAACTAATTCTCTTGTCAGACTACACTTCACAAGCCTCATAGCAGCCTCTCTAAATCCATCAATTTTCTAAACATTTACTAGATCTCCAGAGATGCGTTCTTATACCATTTCAGACCCTTTTTTAAACCCTCTGAATTCCTCTCAAACTTTAAAACACTCTTTCACTCAAACTTCATAACAATTCTGTGCCTCTATAAAAGATTATACTCTTACATTGTCTTTTTTTTTTGTCATATTCTGCTTTTAAATATCAATCACTCCATTTTGCTGAGAGTTCATTGGAAAAATTTCAACCCAAAAAGCACAAAAAGCTGTGATTTTTACTTTTCAAAAATCCTTATAGCTATTGTAAAACTCACAATACTCGCCACTTTTTTCTGAACATCCTAATTATGAGTTTAAATTGCACATGATCTACTCAGTTTTTTGGGTATTCTTGTGATGAGGTGTTTGCCCTTGTGGATTTACAGAACTGGAGTGTTGATGAAGTTGACCCTTATTCCCCTTGCTACATCCATCACAGCCTTTGATGTGGATTAGAAAAGAAATTATGTTAATTATTACCAGCTAAGGTCAATGCACCAGTGCAATGGCTTGAGCATGTACAACTAATAATAATTCTATTTATATTCAAAAAGAAAGAACTGAGTGAAAGTAAGTTTTAAGAAGTGGTGAGGAAAAATTAAATGCAAACAAATTACTGACAGACATGTCAGCAAAGCAAAAGGTAATTGTAGAAGAGAATAGTTCTATAAGTATTTCATAACAGTCAAAGGTTGTAACACAACTCTTTTTTATCGCTGTCCTCCATGTGTAACTCTCCACACGAGTCTAGTTCTCTGTACAGAGTGGGGATTTCAACAAGCTGCAGTCCTTGATGTATATTTTTAAACCTTGTACCTATTTTGCATTGCAAATAAACCTCACTTGTATGTCCAAGATGTTACAGACATTGAATTGAATAATGAGAATAATGTATTATAAATATATAAATAATACATAATCATGTTGTCATTCTGTACTCTGAGTTTTATTAGCCTAAATATTGATTTAACATAAATACCTTGTGCGTGTGTATATGTATTGCACCTATTTGTTTATTTTCATGTGAAAGTACATGGTTAAAGCTCTGCTCTAGAATCTTTGGCTATAATTATTCATTATCATTATTCATAAGTATTATTTGTAAGTATGCATTGTCATAGCTACATTTCTGGGGTGGCATACACCATTAAAACAATGTTATGAGTGAGCGAGTGACTGTGGCAAGATGGCCGCCAGCACGGACAGTTGACTTCGTTGGCCAACAGCGAGGTTGAGAGAGCTAGCCTTTATTGTATCTATGGTTCCACAAATGCCAAAGCTAGCTAGTTTCGCACTAGCAAACAACTAGCTAACCACAGCTAGCTGGTTTTGCTAGTTTATGAGCTCTGTAGCTGTATTTGAACTCTCTAGCTTTGATTCTTTTTACTTACTAGTTTGTGTGCCTGCTGTTGTGCCTTAAGCGGCAGTTGATTGTAGAAGAGAAGCAACAGCTACAGTTGTAAACTAGCTAAACCAAACTAGTTTCAATAGTTTTTTAAGGGTTCTAGTGGCCTTTATTTAACTGTGGTTGGACAAGAAAGGGGTCTGAGAGCAGGGGATAACATGCAGTTGTTGAGCCAGTTTTACCAGTTAATCATGTTCCTTATAACCTCTGCATGTATAAGTGCATGTACATGAGCTCTAACTACATAACTAGCTCTAACTCAGATTTTTTCACTTTCTAGTTTGTGTGGCTGCTGTTCTAGGAAGATAATTGCTATGTTGGATTTTTATAGCTATTTTGCTGAAAACATGTGCATTCTGAGAAAAACTTTGATTAAATTGGTAAAACTTGATCAAAACAGTAAAGTGTGAGCTGTAAAATTATGAAAATGCTCTACAAGATGCTAAAACATGCTAAAACCTTGCTTCAAGCTGAGTAAAGCTGTAAATTGGGTGAACATTCCTATTTTCTTTGACATTACAAGTAACCCCTTTCATAGCATTTAATGCAGTTGTGAATAAATGATATTGATCAGTGTGCACAACCCTTAAATTCAAAGTGTTTATCACCAACTTTATATTAGTTTGCTTTCCTGTGTTCACATTTTGTGTCTTCATACAGGTGAATTTCCTAGAAAGCTGCTTTCTTTCCACCACATTTTCTTTTCTGTCTATGTATGTCAAACAGTAAAAAAGAGTCTCAAACCGTGCCTGAATAGAGAATGTGCCCATTTTTGGTGAGAATTTTTTTATTTTAAGAAGGATTCACTGGTCTGATAAAATCAAGCTTCGCTAACAGGCAAAATTTCCATCCACATTCACTTTATCTTTGCAGTGATTTTGGCAATACCTTTTTGTGGAATATTCTTCCACAGAGAAAGTTAAGAATAACATAAGGTCTCCAACATTTTCTCAGATAGTCTGCATCACACCTCATGCAGAAGAAGCTAACAGGCGCTGCAATAAGACTTGCCAGAAAGATGTTCCTGCTATGGTGGAGAGACCTCACTCTTGAGATGCAATGAATCGCAATGTGAGTCCCCTCTTTTTTATGATACGACACACTCGTGAACCTGTTCTACACTGTGAGAAAATGGCTGCATGTCATGAAAGGGTGTGAAAAGGTGCAGAGACAAAAGAGCCCTAAAGTTTTAACAACGGTATCTCAGTGGAGCCACATACATTGACCAGCATGTTGCACAGACGACCTAGCTAACTATTTACATATTTTCATGTCCAAACAGGAAAGATACCACAATTATGTATATGAGAAATGTTGCCTTTTTCTGCTGCCTCTTGACCAGGTCATCACTGTAAATCAGAACATGTTCTCAATTGACTCACTAAATAAATGTTAAAAAAATGCACAGAAACAGTTCACATCAGAAGGAGTTTCCTCTTTGTTTGGCTCATTTTCAATGCACATCCTCTGTGACTGGAGTCAGATAATCCCCCTTTTAAACTCATTTTCTCTCTGCTTTGGATTAGAGACATCTTACTTTTTTTTTCATGCTTATGACACATATGCTGAAACCACTGGTGCATCCGTGAATGTGTGGTCTGTGCTGAGACAAGTGAGAGCAAGCTGGGGATTGACACAGATCCACAAGAAAAGCTTTACCAGTCTTGTGTCCAGGAAGGCAAAAAAGGTGATTCAGCATCGCTTCATGCTCATTGGCCCTGTGGTGACAGCTCAGAAGTCTGTGAGATGGGAGATAACCGCAGCGTATAATTGGGTACTTGCTAGTTCAAAGATAATAGGGATTTTATTTTACCAAGGCCTGCTCTAATTTGGCCCTCTAGTGCAGTCTAGCACACTCAGATGATAGCTATAGTGTTAACAGGGAAAATCTGGTATGGAGATACAGAGAAGCCCTGAACTGGAGAAGAGTTTTGCATTTTTGTCTCACGGCTCAGCACAAATATTGTCTACAGTTGAAAGATAAGGGCTGTGTGTGTTGTATGAGTGTAAAAGTGAAACAGATGGAGAAAATGAGTTTTGGGAAAGCTGGGATACGTGTCCTGGACCACACATACACACACTCACAGAGCTGCTCAGCCTCTTAATTCCACCAGGGGTCTCTGTGGTGCTACAAAGCATGAGAGCCAGAATGCAGGAAAAGCTCTTAAAACCAACCGCAACAACAAACCTGAGCACAATATTTTGACAGGTGCAGACAACAGTAAAAGGAAACATAGATCCTTTTGTGTGCCGCCTCTGATGTCAGAAGGCTTCACCCATGGATCTAAACAGCATGTTGGGTTGCAGCATTGATGGATCCACTGCTGATCTGACACTAGCTGTATTGTCTTATTACATAGGATTCCCCGTGCATATGGCTGCTTGTTATTCGCTTAACTATGTTGTATTAATTTGCACTGGCTTAACTCTGAGCAGCTAAGACTGCAGAGGCAGAGGGAATGTGCTCAGTCTGGAAAATACATAAACAGCCAGGCAGGGATTTAAGCATTCAGATCCTAACATTTAAATCCCAACCTCTGGTCTTGGTCAGAGGAGTAAAGTGAGTCTTAATGCGATTGTCTCCTCTCTCTTATCTCACTGCGCCTCTAGAGCATCTCTCTCAGTCACTGTGGCCGTGGGATGAAGACGTCAGCAAAGATTCCCGTGGCTAAGCAGTCAGACCAAAAGCTATGAAACTCAAACGACCACAGAGAAGTGGAAAACAGGAAAAGAGGGTCAGAGTCAGAGAGAGCAGTCATGGATGCATTTCTACATCTGAGTGCATGTGACACCGGTATTCCACAAGGGGGAAAAAAAAAGCACATGGGCTTGTTTGTACAGATGAGAGAGAGAAAATAGGGAAAGCTACACAGAGGAATCGCACACATGGGATAGAACAAACCATTCTTCATGCCAAATTGAAAGGCTTCCAGCTCTGAGAGAGCAGAGCATTGTATCGTCCTTGTGTACTGAAGATTACATAGATTACAGATCACTACATCTGCAAGCAGCGTGTGCACCATCCATGCTGAGTAAATTTATCACTATTCCCCACTCTGATCTAAACCATCTAGTAGTGCATAGGAAAGACCTTTCTCATCTTTCTTTCTCACTCTTTCTTTTCAGGAGTTTTGCTTTGTGAAGGGCATGTTTAAGAACAGAAGGGTGAAGACACAGAACGATAAGGTTTTTGGTGGGGTGGGAGGCCATCTTAGAGCTGGCAATTGAAGACCCACGAATAGCGTACTTTTTAGATAACCAGTAATCAAATAAAGAAGTTTGGAAGCAATATTGCTATATGGAAAAATTTAACAGATAAAGCAAATGTTAAAAAGGACAACCTTACGATTAGATGGTTGCTTTTCTGGATTTTTTTTTGTTTTAACTTCAGATCAATCGACTAACTGCAGGAGATGAGGCATATTCACGGCCAAGGTATAAATAACTCTACAAGTCCAATCTAGAGGTGCTGAAGGCATTAATAAGTTGCTGAAGGTCTTTTGGTGCAAGATAAGATTTTACTTTAGAAATGTGCTTTAACTGATAAAAAGTAGACTTGACTATTGCAATCATTTGCTTCACTCCAAGATTTCTAAGTTTTGGGAACACTGAGAAGAAAGATGACTAAGTATATTAGTTTACTTAACCAAAGGGAAACAATTACCAAATACAATAACTTCAGGGTTGTTTTTAATAAATAATAATATATTTTATTTAAAAAGTGCCTTTCAAAACACCCAAGGACACTGTACAGAAGAACCTTAAAACCACTAAAAACAATAAGCACAAAAAAAACACAGAACAGAGGAAAAGATTAAGATGGTGAGTGTGACTAGATGATGTAGGACTGTCTGAACAAATGTGTTTTGAGTTGGGATTTGAAGAGTGGAAGAAAGTCTATGGTATGGATATCAAGGGGAAGAGAGTTCCAGAGGTGGGGAGCCAAGCGGCTGAATGTTCGGTCCCCCATAGTGACGAGGTGGGCAGGGGGGACAATAAGCTGGAGAGAGAAGGAGATGCGGAGTGAACGGACAGGAGTAGCAATGTGCAGGAGATCAGATGTATATGGTGGAGTCATATTGTCAAGTGCTTTGAATGCAATGAGGAGAATTTTGAAGTTAATTCTTGTTTTATGGGGAGCCAGTGAAGTTATTGCAAGATGGGGGTGATGTGGTGAGTGGTAGGGGTCCGTGTAATGATACGTGCTGGAGAGTTTTGGAGGAGCTGCAGTTCCTGGAGGGAGTGGTTGGGGAGACCAAAGAGAAGTGAGTTGCAGTAGTCAATCCAGGAGGTAACAAGGCTGTGGATAAGGATGGCAGTGGTGTGGGGGGTGAGAGAGGGGCGGAGATGGGAAATTTTTCTCAAATTAAAGTATGCAGATCGGGTGATATCATTAATGTGGGAGTGAAAAGAGAGTGTGCTGTCGAGGATGACACCCAGACTCTTTACCTGAGGGGAGGAAAGGACAGTTGAGTTGGTCATGGAAATGGGAAAACTGATAGATTTGGAGAGTGTGTGGGACGTGCCTACCTCTGTTTTAGAACTGTTATGTTTGAGGAAGTTGGATGAAAACCAAGAATTAATTTCTTGTAGACAGGTGGTAAGGGAGGTTGGTGGAAGTGAAGAGGATGGTTTGGTAGAGAGGTAGAGTTGGGTGTTGTCCGCATAGCAATGAAAATGAATATTGTGTCAGCAAAAATATAACAGAGTGAAAGAATGTAGATAATGAAAAAGAGAGGCCCCAGGACAGAGCCTTGGGGCACACCAGCAGAGACAGGGAAAGAGTCAAATGTTGCTGTGAGGTCAAGAAGGATGAGAATGGATAGTAAAACAGAATCTGAAGCTATAAGAAGGTCAGTGGAGATTTTGAGGAGCGCTGTTTCAGTACTGTGAATGGGACGAAACTGGAATAAAACTGCTCATAAATATTATTAGTGATAAGATGGTTATGAAGTTGAGAAGCAACAGATTTTTCAAGGAATTTGGAAATTAAGGTTAAACTGGAAATCGAACGTAGGTTATTGAAATAATTTTTTTTTTAATCATAACTGAGAAAATTCTACATTAACCAGTATTTGATATCTTTCAGACAGTTAAACAGAGGCTGCAATGGGACAAAGAAATCGGGTTTAAAAAGAAAAAAAAAGTATGTCTTCACTGTAACTTTGAAAGAAAATCTATTTCTTGAAAATGCATTCCAACAACATTGGGCCCAAAATAGACCCTTGAGGTACACCAGAACAAATGAGGGCTGAGGATAAGTAATAGCCTACAATGGTTATATTAAAAGATCTCCTAGAGCACTAAGATTTTAACCATGTCAAATTTGTCTTTAAGACCAATGACATCCCCAAATCCCTATCAATTGTGTCAAATGCAGTATTTAAATCTAAAAGAACCAAAATAGCACAGCAACCAAAGTCAATAATTAAAAGAAAATCTTTTAAAACTCTTAAAAGTGTTGTCTTAGTGCTTTGGCAGAATTTTAAACCCGATTGGAACTCTTCACAAATCCTATACAGACGTCTTTAGTGCCTAAGGCCAAATATACACTTGCTTTTAATAATGCATCATGTTTATCATTGCTGCTTTGCACATTATGTGTTTGTTTGAAGCGTTGTTTGTGGACATCCTCAGAAATTAATACTACGCGTTTGCAAGCTAAGTAACCACTAGGGGCAGTGCAGTGACTAATTTGACCAAATGCAAGTCACATGACCGACACCAGTAAAAACGGCAATTTTTGAAGACATGCCATACTTGTTTTAGGGGCCTTACATACCATCTTTGAAACCACTGCTGTCGTTTCCTTCTGCCATGATCTCAAAATGAAACAAATACTAACCTCCTCCTCTGGTGATACCATGTTTTTTGTTTTGTTTATATGCTACAAATTCAGCAACTCTGTCCAGTCTGACTTCTCAAATGTGTCCCCTATTGAAATCCGCTAGTAACAAGCATTGTATACAAGAAAATATGTGAACAATTATGTTCACAATGGAGCCAGTCTACATTAATACAAGACTAAAAAGAAAGTATTTTCCCAGCCTGAGACTTACAAGTGTAAAACACAAAAAAACTCCAAAACACATGGTCTATAGCAGAATGTAGGTTTTTTTTATGATTCGTGCACTAAAACAGTTAAAAATTAATCCACAAATCATATAAGCCCTGAAAATAAAAGCATGCTACTGCTGTAATTTCTCCTCCCTGGTCAAGGTGACATGCATATGAGTCATGACTAATGTAAAAATCTGAAAAGAACATAATATGTGTTTCAATACAGGGCAGGAAGGCTCGTTGAATCATTTGTTGAGAATGACAATGTCGTCATAATTCGTGGCCTTCACAGTTGCCATTCACTATACACTTTTAGAAATTTTCATAATTAAGTGTTGAAGTAGTCATTTACAACTAAACAAGTTATTATGAAACAGAACCGTTTTACATGTCTAGAATTCATGGACATGCATAATCTTCATATCCAAAGATTAATTTGTATCCTTACACTTTGTTAGGAACATGTAGTTTTGAAACATTAACGTATGCAACACCATGACATTAGCCTTAGCTTATACAAACTGCTTTAGTGCCTAAAACTTACCAATCAGATGCACCCCCCCCCAAAAAAAAATCACGACAAAAAAAAAAAAAGCTTGTGTCCCTGAAAAGGTGTACAGCAGCCAAGAAGCACCACATAGGATTGTAATCTCAATGTCTCTCTTCATGCTCAGCCTTTCAGTACAACTGAATCCTGTCGTGCCATTCAGATGACTCTGCAGTTGTGGGGTGTATCAGTAATGGACAAGGGGCTGAGCAAATGGAACTGGTAAGAACTGGTGTAGGACTACAGATAGCTGGGTATCTACCTACAACAAACTAAAGTGGAAATGACACACTGAAGCCATCTACAAGGAAAAGTAATTAGGCTTCATCTCTTAAAAAAGTGTTTTAGTCTGGTGAAGAATGCAATTTGCTTTTCAGCCATCTATTTAGGCAGCATCATCTGAGCTAAACAAACTAGCAAAGAAGGCTGGCTCTGTGCTGGGGACTAATATGCAGCTTTTGGAGCTGATCATTCATGGTATGTTGCTGCACTAGCCCTGCACAATCCCAACATAGTACAGTGGTCAAACAGTAAAGTGTGTTCATTCAGAGGCTACTTCAGCTCTGCTGCAACAATGAACAAAGAAATGTCCAATGACAATTGACAGGAAATATTGGATTATTTGTACCTAAAAACTGTAAGTGTTTTTTTTATTACTAATATAAATAAAGAAAAATAAAGAAAAATGCAACATTCTCTTCAAGGACTCAAACACCGAAACACTCTTTTCAAAGTTAAAGTAACTGAACTTGCTTCCTGAAGTATTCCACCGTCTCCCCTTCAGTCTCCAAATATAGACTTGCTGGTTTAGAAGACATGTGCCAAAGAAACTAAAAATAACATAAGAAAGTTTGAGGTTATATAGCATTGTTTAATAAAATCTAAAATATTTTACTGTGGGTTAGGGTTGCTAATCCAGAGATGAGAGAATGCAGAATCAAAGCTGTTCTGAAAGCTCATTCTTCTACTGTTGGTTTCTCCATTTACCTGTTACCCATTAGCATGCACTCCACACTATACCACTGTGGATCATAAAAGATATTCCTGTAACTATAAAAAGCCTCAGCATATTTGCTTTGGGAAAGACAAACGGCATATGCTTAAAAAGCACAACAAAAATATCCGCACATAATATCAGAATTGCATGAAGACAATCCCTTCTTTCTGCGCTCTAATTAATTCTTCTTTAAATGCAAAATTCTGAGCTCTGCATGAACTCACTTAAAGGTTATTCTATGGCTTCTGGAAGAGCCCATAAATGATGACTGAAACAGGAGTTTCCCTCCCTTCCTGTTATCCCAAAGAATTTTTCACAGACTCAATAAAAGCGTTATTATTGCTCAGGCAATGAAGGGTTACAGTAGTGACAAAGCACTCTAATTGTGGCGGCTGGATACCCACTCAGCGGCATTGCCAGATGTGGCAGTTTAATTGTCTCTCTGTTCAGCTTCCACTTTGTTTTGCTTATTACAGCCCCAGCCTCTCCAATCATGCATTTTAAGGCAGCGATTGACAGTGCTTCGTTGGGTAGTCATTTAGCTACGTCCCTGTCTCGTATGGTCAATCTCCTGCTATTCATAGTTGGCACTGCACCTCATTATTGGTAAGCGGGCAAACTGCTACCGCTGTTCCCCTTAATTAATGCAGGTAAAGCAGATATTAAAAAACAATATAATGTTAATGCTGTTTTCTGAACTTCAGCATCTTCACATATGGCAATCATAATAGAAAATGCTCAGTGATGTGTTATGAAATTACAATTTTCTCTGCCTTGTGTAAGTTTTGCCGGGAGCAAACCATGTCTGAAAATTAAATAAGGTAATACCGTTGAATATTACAGGGCAGTGGCAAACAAACAAGCTGGGGGTTGAATTAATACCAAGTCCAATTCAAGCCTTGTGGAACAAAGCATGACATTTGCAACGATCAACACCCACACTCTGCATTGATGCTCTCATAATGCAGTGTTCTTCAGCACAAAAGAAACACCTATTATTGCTGTCCAATCCAGCAATAAACCATTACCAATGTTAAACCTTATAACACTGTTATGCTCATAATCTTGTCCTGGGAAGACACAGCTGATTTCTCCTAATGAAAAGCTCATTAGACATTAGCAAAACACTTAAAAGGTACTTCAAACATTAGAAGAAATGTCATGCTGAATGGAGGAAACAAGGTTGCAGCACAATTAGAGAAGCACGACAGCAGTTGCCATGTCAACTTTAAAGCACATGTTGCTGATGGTTACGTGAGACGCTGTGAACTATTTCTGCTGAGCATTATTGAGGTATTTCAGGTTATCTTTGGTTTGCTACAGTTTCCAGTAAGTTCCCTCATCCTTATTGTTGTTGATTCAAATAAATATCCTCGACTTGGACATACAAAACATTTCTAGTTTTCAAAAGGATGATGTTTAAAAAGAATAGCAAAAAGAAAAAAAAAGAAACTTTGTCAAAATCCCTGTCTTCTCTACCATCCTGATTCTTTGTCTGAAATGCTGATGTAGCTGTTAGCAAAGAATTAAAAAAAAAAGAAAAGTGTGTGTGTGTGTTTGTTGGGGGGGGGTTCACTGTGAGAATGGAGGAAGTGGATATCCTGAACGGTCTTTGGGCTTTGCTGTGGGTCTATGCAGGCAGAGGAAAGACTCCTGTTGGACTCGGTGCAGGACATAAAATCTGTCTAGAGACTCTAGAGAGCCACAGAACATGGAAAAATATGGCAGAGGGGAAAGTAAAAGAGGATGATGCGCAATGACAGAGCAAAGAGACTCATGGAACTAAATAGTGGGTTCCTGCAGGTCTCGCAGGGTCATCTTTGAAGTATGCCCACACTCCCAACAGTCCTATTTTCCAGCTGAAGCTCCCTATTGTCAAATGCCTGGCTTGGGCCCACTTAAAGAAAGTTTCAATGCTTTTTTAAACTATTATCCAGGGCATCTGAAGTGATCTTTGCCATCAGTCTCGACAAGACTACTGGTACTTTTCCCCCTGGTGTGCTGCATGGCTGAAAACCACTTCTACTGTTGTAAAATAAAGGGTTTTGGCTTGAAAAGTCTCAGCCCCCATGCAGCCTTGCTGATGTAAACTCAGATTTGCTTGTTAAAGATGAAATGTTATGACTCATGGCAGTTGCATGGCTGAGTTTCAGGTGCTGCTGAATCTATTAAATACTTTTTCTGGCCTTTGTGTGACTCTTTCCTGACAAATTACAGCAGAGTAGTATTATGTTCCTCACTCATACACATGTTTAAACAAGTCAATAACAGTTTATATACTACAAAGACAGAAGTTATAGAACAAGGTTTATGATGGGATTTACCAATACTGATGGCAAGAATTGATCACATTTGTATAAAAATCCCAAAGTAATTTAGCTAAGATTTAGCTTACAGTTAAAGTACTATGTGTTCTGGGAAAAAGACTTTTTTTAAGTGGAAAATACTAAAGTGAATAATCTCAGGAGTAGATGCATATTACACATATATGTAACTGTCAGCTCCTGTTTCTATAAGCTGGACATTAATCTGCTGAAATAACAGTGCCCAATCTCACAGAAAGGCTTGTCCATGAACCCTAGATAAAGCTTTGTGGGGATTTGTTCTCTTCTAGCCACGAGAGCATGCAAGGTCAGATATTGGTGTTTGGAAATAGGAGCTTTAAAGCAGTTGAAATATAACTTCAGATCAACAGTAGTAAATTGCTTATGACAATGTGCGACTATTTTTTGAACATAAACTGAAGCATTCAGGTGCCAAGGAGGAAAGACATCAGCAATTATCTAAGAGACTGTATTGTTGCAGCACATCAATCTGGGAAGGGTTGTAGGGACTTCTCCAAACTATTTGGAGTGAATCTTTTTACAGCAAGAACAATTATCAGTGGAAAATATTCAAGATAGCTCGCAAGCTTCCCAGGAGTGGACATCCTAGCATGTTAACTCAAAATTTAGACCATGCAATGCTCAGAGAAACTGCAAAGAAAGCCCATGAAATACATTTCAGCCGTTACAGGCCTCAGTTAGCATATGAAATGTTAAAGTTTCTGATAAAAGAATGAACAAGTATGGCTTGTTTGGAAGGGTTGCAGAAGAAAGGCTCTTTGCTCTACAAATAACAGAATAGATCTGGTTTGCAAAGTTCCATTAACAAATCACAAGACTAAGGAGACCAGCCCTTAAGAGACTTTATTAGAGTCATGCATTTATGCATATTATATATATATATATATATATATATATATATATATATATATATATATATATATATATATATATATATATATATATATAAGTTTAAGCGTGTATTCATTTAGCTCATTTTCATTAACCATCAAACCCGATAGAGAACTGGTTGTGTGAGAAACTCACTGGAAAAGCTTCACACATAATGCTACTTAAGGCATTTTCTTTGAAGTTTAAAGTATTGTTAAGCAAATCTGGAGGAATTTTGGTGCATGTATGGCCAAAGCCTACCTGTTCACTGGAGTTGGACTCACAAATGCCACTTAAAACATTACAGTACAAAAAAGAAGCCTTATATTAATCTTGTCCAGATGTGGCATTGACTTCCCTGGGTTCAAAGGCATCTGGGATGGAACATCACATGGTGGATATCTACATTGTTCTCAGACCAATTAGTATTCAAGATCTTTGTTGGAAGAAATAGACAGTGTATCTATTGCAGTGACACACAGGACCACCCAGACTGTTATCAAATAGTCCATATGGCTCTGTGATGGTATGTATACGGTTGTTTAGTGCAGTTGGAAAACCTCATTTACACTTCTACGTACACAGAGATTTTAGCACCCCAAATGCTGCCTTTAAAGAGAGACTTTTTATTTCCAGGGATGGTCATACATCTTTCATTGAGACAACACAGTCTGCACATATGGCAGACATGGCAGAGGAAGAAGACAGTACAGGTGCTGGACTGGCCTGCCTGCAATCAGGACCTGTCCTCGATAAACAATGTGTAAAGAATTTTAAAGTGAATGAATGAAATAATCTCTGTTAATGGAAGACATCCAAAGAGCTGAAGACTCAGTGGATGAACACATTGCATAGTTAATGTGGTTGCCATTATCATTAGCTTTGATGATATACCCACAGGCCAGAGCAAAGTCCAAATTGTGATGCTCATGAGCAAAGATTGTACAAACAGGGAAAACAGATTGAATGATATTTCTATTATGTGTTGGGCCCCCAAAGACACACTGTGGTTGGATTAATGCAGAAAAATATGGAAGCTTAAAATGATAAAATCCTTCATTGTATGTTCACATGTTCAGGGCTTCACCGAGGCATTGATTAGTTGTACCTTACTGCAGCAGAGAAGCCCTTATCTCTGAAATCATCAGGAAAAAAATCTAGTTTGTAAATGGTCCAGTGGAGCAAACTCCCCAGCAAAGATCAAAACAGCTTAGAGAGAGACAGACAGAAAGGGTAAAGAATGGAGAGCAAGGGAGCACTGCTGCATTCCCTACCCTCTTGTGGGGAGTCCATGTAATGAAAATAGGACACAGCAGAGTGGTTGGGGCTGTAGGTGATTTTTTTCCCAGGCTTACAGTAGGCACATTGTTGGATATCTGCAGTGTACATGGGCTGAATGAACAAGGAGGTTTAACTGGAGCAGTGATGTGAAGTGAATGAGTGAAACAGGTCTGAGACATCAGTTGAAAAAGCTGCTGTAATTTGTCATCTCAAATCAAGCAGCAGAAGGAGAGATGGAGGGAACAAGTGTTAGTGGGTGTGGAAATGATTGCATCACATTTCTCTTGTAAGGGGTGGGAAAGGAAAACCGGGTCACAGTGGAGCTGTAGTGTTGCATGTATACTGAGATGTTCAGTTAGAAATACAAGTGGAAATGAGATGTTGATGCTCCACTTCACATGTTCCACACTTCCTTCAAGCCTTCCAGATCAAATAAAAATTTACTGAATCAATTCAGCATCATTGATTTTTTTCTTCTGTTTGCAGCCTGCATTGTTTTATCAGACAAAATTAACTTCAAATATACATAAAAGGTAGCTGCTGTTTTTCACAAGACACTAAGCAATTGAACTACACCAATCCATCCATCCAAAAATAACATGTTAACGGCAGTAACTAATTTATGTAATTAACTGCAATAGCATTTTAAAGCATTTAACCCATGCATTCGTCATTTCTCTGTTACGACAGACATCTAGAGGTAAGATGGAACAAGATTGAGCTGGCTGGCTATATGAATAAATTTGAGTATTAAACAATACTGTTAGAACGTCACACTCGTGGGGAATGAGGGTGTTTTAACACCCAAACCTTTGCGGGTGAGAGGGTTCAACACCCAAACTTTTCTTGCATTTTTTTAAAAAAATTTCCAGCAGTTTCGCAAAAACGTTGCCGCTCTAGTCTTCGCTGGTCCTCTGTGTCTGCACGTCCTCCTCTCCCCCTCTGCCTTTTATATTATTTTTCAGTATTAATAAAGTTTAATTATGATACAACTGTAAAATCATATAGTCATCAGACAGCCATGCACACATCTATAAAGATAGATCAGGTTCAGATTTCTAGTGGGAGTAAAACAGCAAAAGGAAGCATGATGTCTTCGACAGGTGGATCGGTGCGGCGTCTGCAGTGATGCGGACTCTGCATCGGTCTGTCGTGGTAAAGAAGGAGCTGAGCCAAAAGGCAAAGCTCTTGATTTACCTGTCGATCTACATTCCTGATCTCCTTTATGGTCACGAGCTGTGGGAAGTGACTGAACGAATGAGATCCTGAATACAAGCGGCCGAAATGAGTTTCATCTGCAGGGTGGCCGGGCTCTCCCTTAGAGATAGGGTGAGAAACTCTGTGATCCGGGAGGGACTCAGAGTAGAGCTGCTGCTCCTCTGAATCGAGAGGAACCAGATGAGGTGGCTCGGGCATCTGGTCAGGATGCTTCCTGGACGCCTCCATGGTGAGGTGTTCCAGGCATAGAGGAGAGACCCTGGGGAAGACCCAGGACATGCTGGAGGGAAATTTCTCAGCTGGTCGGGGAACACCTCAGGATCCCCCCAGATGAGCTGGTGAATGTGGCTGAGGAGAGGGAAGTCTGGGCTTTCCTGCTTAGGCAGCTGCCCCCGCAACCCGACCTCAAATAAGCGGTAGAAAATGGATGGATGAATGAACTTCTAATTATCATTAAGAGCATGTTATTATGATCAGTACAATGTTAGAACCTTGGTTATTTGTTAATCTGGCACATTTGATTATCTTTTCTCTTTTCCTGCCCTTATAATGGATTTAAACCCAAGTTCCCACACACAGAGTACATCTATCTGCCTCATTTCTTTTCATTTCTTAATTTTGCATCATTATAAAAAAATATAAAAAAATAAAAATAAAATATTGTAAAGTTCTTTTTTTTTTAGTACTGCAACTAATAACTAAGATCTTAAAAAGTTGGATGTTTCGGTTGATTTTATGTCCTTTTGGTTTACAAACCATTTAATGAACAGGCAGTTTCAGCACCGTTTAAAAGGTAAAGTGGTATTTACAGGTTCAGGTGCTCACTCTAACTGCCTAACTGAACCGTCAAACTGCTCAACTACTTGGGAAATGGCAGCATTACTAGAATCTCTTTTCCATGTTTAACCTAAACATAGCAGCAGTAACACCAGTATAGGCATATGTATCTTATCTTATTTTATGTTATATACTATTTTATATACCTCCTTTCTTTTGTCTTTCACCTCACTTTTCTTCACCCTCTCTCATGCCTTGGTTCATGCCTTTGCAGAGCTTAGTGCATAAACAGGTTTCCATAATGAGTGCCGAACCAGAACAGGGACAAACAATCCGTCTGTGAGAGGGGCTAGAAGGAAACCTCTGCAGGAGGGATGCTGAGGGAAAGGTTAAAGCTCTGGTGAGAGCAGGCATCATCCACTCAGCATCCTGCTGCTTCCTCCTTGTCCGTCATGTTCATGGAAAGGCTAACTGTGAGATCTTGGCCTTTGTCTGTATCTTAACGAGTGCACAGGTGGTACAATCGGAGGGATATACGTTACATATGCTCATGTCCTTCAAATTTGTATGAACATTTGGGACTACATAATATGTCTGAACGAGGGCATGTTTGCTCCATTTGGCCACAACCGTCATGCTCCAAATCCTGGCACAGTATAAAACTGATAATGTACATTTGACAAACACGGCATGTCTGGAAAATGTGTTTAAAAAAACCCTCCACGGATCCATCCGGGTTAATTTCCATAAGATTGACACAAGCATCTGGGGAGCAGAAAATGTCAGCATGATAGGAAATATCTGCGGCATAAATAGCAACAAGAATTCTCCTCGGGGGCGCCAACATGTCTGGTTGAATGGTGCATTTGCAAATTAAAGGATTCTTATGTTTTAAGGTCACTGGGGTCACCCGGCTGTGATCGTTGAATGTCACATCACAGCAGGAATAATATTTCATTCTTGTGAACAACTACCAAGAGCAAACAACCTTTGAGGCAAACTCTCCAATGACCTGATAAATAGGAATCGCTTTTAATGCTAGTCATATACAGAGTAAACCCTCAAGAGTCCACATCTCGGCTCACATTACAGAAACTCACACCGAGTGGCTTGTTCTCACCCATGACTCAGTTTTCTTTATTAAGAATTCTCTTGACTTGATATCCTTGCAGGGTTTGTGCTGCAAGTAGGCGGACAGTAAGGTCATAAACATGCTATTTTTTCAGTAACTTCTAGAGTATTTATTTGTTTATTTGCCATGTATCATGAGGCATTATGTGGAAAGATATTGCTTCAGGAGTGTGGCTTAATTTAATTTTATTTAAGGGCCTCAATTATAAAGAAGCTAAGGATGCTGGAACCATGAAGCCAACACGCTGTGATGTTTCCAGTCACCACCATCCAGATGCTACTTTATTATCCCAGCTCTGCTCCTCTAGAGGTGACATTTGTCTAACTGTTTAATCCCTCTAACACACGGCAGCGCAGTTTGGGACCTATTCAACTTTATAGTCCCACTTTACCAAAGGTGTGCCCAGAATTTCGAATTCATATAAGAAATGGCACATCTTGTTACTGCTGGGCACATAAACCCCCCTCTTGCCATCCATTTAATTAAAAACAATACAATAAATTACAAGCAATGCTATCAAGATTGGGGGAGCTGGAGAAGAGGAAGTAACTGAAAGCAAGGTAAATTATGACCTTAAGCCAGAAAACACTTTAAAGCTGGGGTTTCAGGATGTGTGCATAAATTCAAAGAGTGCGAGTGCTGATCTGTCAGTCATCTGCTCCCTTAGTGAAACACTGGGGGCTGAGTATAAGTTTACATCTATATTTCATAGTATATTTTATGCTATAAGTGCTGAAGAAATAGAAATATGTGCATGTATGATGGATAGGACATTAACATGTGGCCTAAAATAGAGGAGTCACACAACACCCATGTCAACTGTTCCTCAATGAGCAGAATGAATTCAGAGTAATGATGAAGATGTGATGCGGTGTGACAGGGAATGCTCCCTCGCAGTGCAAAAATCCAGCGAGAATGCATTTCCATTGGCAGGTTTTAACCAAAACCAAAGAGATGTGATACACAGTTGTCAGAAAAACCCTTTATCAGTGTTTGCAGTCAGCTCATTTCACCATATAAACATCTGCTGTAATCTGTAAACCAGCGTGCATGTTTCTGGCTGATTCGCTTCATCTAGTTTTAGACTGGTAGCTTTTCTGATACAAAGATCTAATGTAATCCACAGTGTGATCAGTGCCTACTTTATCTCTCAAGTGCTACATCAGCCACATGGAAAATGGTTGAAGGGGTACATAAGACTACACACTGTTGTGTTACACTGTAAAAAAACAAACAAGCACAATATTACAATTTTTCTGTCATTTTTACATATTTATGTACTTTTTCAATATTAAAAAATACCAACATATTAACAAAATGTAATTTTACATGTCTAATATCTATCTATCTATCTATCTATCTATCTATCTATCTATCTATCTATCTATCTATCTATCTATCTATCTATCTAAAGGTGATGAATTAGTAATGTCTTTGAAGCGAATGAAAAAATTTTGATGTTTATCAAATTTGATGTTTATCCATGTTTCAATAGTTTAGTATGGTATCTGTATTTTCTTGAACAAAAAATGCATAAAAATTAGGCTTTTATGAAAACATTGAAGAAAAAAATTGCTCACCAACACACTATCATTTACAATAACTAAATTAAATTAAATAATGACTTAGAGTAGTACTAAAAGAAGAAACATTTGGAAGCTGTATAAGGAAGAAAAATCTTTGAAAAGAGCCGGCCTACTATTACTATGATGAAAGAGGGAAATCACTACATTTCCCATAAACACTATTCCATGACATATCATGTAAATGGCTTCTGCCTGAACAAAGTGCAGCTAAATGAGGAGAGAAATTCAAATAAATCAATATACTGAAGTAAAAACTAAATGTGGTGGTGGTTGGTCGATGTAAATACCCTAACAAAGCTGGTAACTGGATAGTAACTCACTTTGAGAACAGATTATTTACTGTTGTTTAGCACTTTCATGAAAAACATCAATAAAAACAATGTAAAGAAGTATGATCAAATGCATTTAGTTGAATTTATAAACTGAATTATTTTTCATGAAAAAAATCATAAATTTTTTTTTCATTATTCCACATTAAGAAACCAAAGTAAAACAAAAGGTCCAATGTAAAAGTAAAGGTATAACATTTTTCTTTATTATGGAACTTTACTGTCATTTTACAATTTTTTTTTTTAGGTTTTTTTTTCCACATGAAAAGCATAAATAAAAGGATTATTCTTCTGGTGCCTCAGCTGATGTAATATTAACTTTTTTGTTTTTACAGTGTACTTTCAAGTGAGCAGTTATAAGAAAGTTAAATATTCAGGTATGAAGTAATACAGAAGCTTAAAATACAAGTAGATAAGACAACACCAGGCTTACAGGGGTCAACGTTTCTCAAGTGCTACAACATTAATATGACTTTGTGTGAGTGAGTCTGGGCCGAACATGCTGAATCTGTCGGACAATGAGTGTGATGGAGTGTTTACATGATTGCATCAGGCTGTTATTTGTCCAAACAGACTGCCATACTTGTGTACTTGTGTATATCTTTGTATGTGCAGCGCAGCAGGGTGAAGGCATACGCTCATAGCATACTGATGAGCTCCCAGCATACTTGGATCAAATTACACAACCTCTCTCTCTGTCTTTCTCTTCGCTCATCATTCACTCAGTCTTGCCTGTTGGCCTGCTTTTACCCTGCTTCTCTCTGCACAGGTAAACAAGCAGCTATTCCACAGAGTGACACTAAGTATTCCTGATGGCCCGGGCACGTCGTCTTGCCGATCGGATGCCCATCAGATGCACCTGTAAGTTCCTCAGACAGCTTAAACACACACTGCTACACATACCAAGTTTATGGTAATCTGAGTTTCTACACAGCCGGGCTAAGATTAAATGAAAAGTTGCTCATCTAAAATAATAAGTTTGCAGCCAAAAATCAAACACCTTTAAAAAAACTATTATTTTATACTATACTATATTAACTATTATTATTTATTCAAGTCTGTTTCAGTTTTATTCCAGTTTTCTAATTTAAAAATGTCCTTTTCCAAAAAGTATTAAATTGAACCTGAGCTGTTTTACATTGTTGAAAGAGGCCTAGACACGAGTGTATGCCCCCTTTGCCCTGCTGAGGTTAAAGAAAGGGGCGATACTTTATGGTCCTACTGTCAGATTCACTGGCACAACTCACTTAAATCAATTTCCCAAATTAACCTGGAGATGATGAATATCAGAACTTTGAGAGCAGGCTAAGTAGGATGAAATGAAAGGGCAAACTGAGCAAGGCCAAGTCTGAAGCCACATAAGAAAAATAGAAAGATGTTTATATTTCAGTCTTTACACTAATATTTTTACCTGCTAATCCCATTACAAAGACACAAGGTTGTGTTTATATGTTGACAATGATAGATTAGGCTTGTTTAATGGTCAAACAAGATTTCACTTGCTATGTAATAACTGACTTGCAGATAGGTGGGAAAGCCCTGCTAGTTTCTGCTCTGGAAGCTTGGAGATTGCTTAGGAATTACGCTAGGCATGGACAGACAAACTGTTGCTCTGAATGCAGAACAGCCTGTGCGGCGCTGTATGCCAGGTTGAGGTCAAAACGCTTTCTGAGGTGAAACGCAGCAGGGTCGATTGACCTGCAGGTCAGGGCAGTGAAGTGGAGAGCGCAGGAAGAATCTAAGTGTATGCAGCACAACTTGCTCTTGCTGTATTCCTAGCATTAGATCTGGAAAAATTCAGATATAATGAATAGAAAACTGATAAGCAGGGCCACTGCTAGCCATTCAGGTCCCCAACACACCACTTCCAGGGCCCCTTAAATAAAGATTTCCATATTTGCAGTTGAATTTATTTCCACAGTAAATTCTCACTGTTGACTCTTATGTGTTAGTTCCATTTGCTACCCTCTGAAGTCATTGCAGACAAAAATGTCCACATTAAAAAAACCCTGAGAAACCCTTACAGAATTAAATTTTTCCATTTTTTTCTTTCAGCATAAATATCTTGAAAAACTACCAACTACATTGCTGTTGATTTAGCTTTTGTTGATGATTTTTTTGTTATGATTTGTAAAGCACTCTGTAAAAAGTGCTCTATAAATATAGATTATTATTATTTTTAGGAAAAATGTCCAATTAAGTCACTAAACCCAGAATTTTTAATCTAGCTGTTACAATATATATACGTAATTTAGAACATTAAGATGTCATTTTCTAGACAAATGGTAAAATCTGTCATTTTTATGCATGTTTAGTTAGCTCTCTTACAAGCCTCTTCACAAAATACTGTTAAATTAAAAGTTTGTGAAGGGAGTTCTTTTTACAAAGACTTGTGCCATATGAACTAACAGCCAAAATGATGGCCAGGTTGAGATACAAATTTGCCTAAATAAACAAAAAATGTCTATAATGATGGACAAGGTTTAATGTTCTCTTGGTGATAATAAATAAAGCCAAATATCAGCAACACAACAATAACAGAATCAGCCAATCACACTGTGTAGTTGTAAAATTAGAAAGTAAAATATTGATAAAAATAACAAAGCTACTTTTGGATTATCAATTCTACCGAACATTAAATAAATTAATTAATACACCATTAATAATGGTACTATATGTCTAACTAAATATGCCATGATCATAATTGATGATTAGCCACATTCTTTTTGGCTCCCCCCACCATGACAACTGGTGCCCTATGCACAATAGAAGGAGTGTCTCTGCTGATAAAATACAGCTATCTAAACATTTAGCATTTATGCTGCTAATCCTTTGCTCAACAATACCTTCAAATTCAACTCGATGGATGTTACAGCACTTGTTCTTCGCTGTAGTCTTGCAAAGCTACTAGCTAACAAATTGCATTTAGGAACCCCTTTGAAGATATCAAAAGGACAATAATAAGAGAAATGAAATCAGGAAGTTAGAGTAGCATGGTGAAACTACATTGCTGTAAGGGGGGGCGCGCTCAGGGTCAGTCTGAAGTTGGGTAGTCAGGAAGTAATGCCAGGGCTCATGGGGAATTACTGGGAAGATTTGGAGGGAATCTGCTGGCAGCTATTTCCCTTCCGCTTTTATTAGCCTAGATGTACAATTTGCTGCTTAATATGTCAGGAAACTGTACGTCTCGCTCCTGCTTTCAATTCTCCCCCAAACACACATTAACTGGTTGAGGATACAGGCTCAGCTCAGAAAAGAATATGTGTCACCATGTGTTTGCTATATAAATGGCACTGTACTGCTCCCCATAGCTGTGCTTCCCATTTACTTGCCCTCCCAGATGAGAAGTCAAAGTTGAACACTGGGATTAAGTGTCCAGCTCAAAGGCACTTTAGCCTCCAAGTATTCTTGAACTTCTGCTGTGCGGTCAAACACGGCTTCCCTGCTTTGTTTTGCCACACAACATAGCCTTTTAGTGAGAGTGTGTCTGCATGCATGTGTGCAGGAACAGCCATATCTGTACCAACCATTATCCCCCTCAGGATGCATGTGCACATCAAAGCAACCCCCAGCAACACCCTGTGCATGCACCTAAGCACAAACTGTCTATCTTCCTCTCTCACACTCACTCCGTCCAGGCCCACAGGCTCTCTGCTGTTTAGTATGTAAAGGATATAGTGGTGACCAGCAGTGAATATGATGCGGAGAACATTAACTACATAATTGTTGCAGCTAATTGTAAAGAGTTCATGGTCAAACGGAGGTTAAAAAAGCAGCAGTTTGGCAGTGGGGTAACCAGGTGTGAGCATTTCTGGAATAATAATCAGGACCTGCTGACTTGCTTCAACATTACTTGGTGGGAAAGGCTACAGCCAGAGGCATGCTGGAGATTAATTGCTAACTATTGTATCTTGCTGAGCTTTAAAATTGAAACGAGCTTCATTAAGAGCAAACAAAAAAATGTGTGTGCAAGATGTGAATGTATAAGGTCTCTCTATGATTCTGCAAAATGCTTCATGTTACAGAGGAAAGGAACGCCTGGAAACGAGCTCAACAAAACATGAAGAACAACGTGCAGGAGCTGTGCCAGTTCAGGTAGGAGTAAAGGTGGGAGGCAGAGGAGCTTATAGAAATGCTGCATTTCAATCAACAGCACCTGATCTTGACCTGCAATCTGTGTGAGAATAAAGACAACAATAAATATGGCACACATGACAGCTTTGGGTGGATCATGTATTCATCCTCTACATTTACAGATGTTAGATATCAGCAAAATCTTAACCAAAATCAAGTTTTAGCCTCTGAATTTGGTCAAAATAAACAGATATTTTGAACTGCTTACTGTTTTGTAAGTTCTGCAACACAGAATTAAACATCTCATGTCCTGACGGATGACAACTGCATAAATGATGGGCTTCATTAGGTTAGGCAGTACAAAAGGCACAAGAAATCACTTTACATCTGTGAATGTCTCATAGTTATATCACTCTCCACGCAGTCTGCCTGATTCTTTCATCATTGTGATATAAAATTATAAAAGAGGAAACAAACAAGGAGTCAATGCTGTGTCCACATGCTGCATGCAGGTGCTAACAATTACAATTACAACAGTTAACAGTTGAGAGGCAGGGTACACCCTGGACAGGTCGCTAGTCTATCGCAGGGCCAACACAGAGAAACAAACAACCACTCACACTAAGACTCACTCCTTGGGAGAATTTAGAGTGACCATTTAACCTAACATGCATGTCTTTGGATTGTGTAAGGAACCCAGAGAACTCATGCATACACCAGAAGAACATTCAAACTCCGTACAGAAAAGGCCCATATGCATCTCGCCTGTGTTTTCGTCTTCTGACTCTCTGCTTCTCTATGGGGTGTCGAGTATATGCATGCCGATACATCCGGCACTCTGACAAAACATTCAGCACACAAGATGTCAAAATTAGGGGGAACAAATTTAGAGCCCAGCGTGGGGTAAACACAATTAAAGGCAACATCTAAACCCATCTTCAAAGCATAACTGGGTAGAAATCATTATTAAAAAAACTAAAAAAAAACTTTAAATTGCTTTAATAACTGGATAGAAGAGGTTGTTTTTGTCGAGATGTTTTCCACCATGTTAAAGGCTTTCTTTTAAATTGATTAGGGAAGGTGTATTTTCTTCTGCAAATTAAAGTGGACCAATGTTTTTGTATTTTTGTATATATGTTTTTAAGTTTTCAGACAAACAAAAAAATTTGAAAATTATATTCTGGCTTTAATGAATCTGCTAAGATAAAAAATTTTATGATGCAGGAAAAAAATTACATATGGCTTCTTATAACATAAGACTGTACAAATCACGGCTTTGTCAATTCAGATGTATATAACGGAAACACACAAAACTGCTGAATTGATTATAGTTATTCTCTCCTCCATTTTGGATGGCATTTTCTTATTCAGGAGTAAAATCCCCAGGGGACCAAACAGAAAACTACCCGTCTGGCATAGCCGAGTCAAAGTCTTGGAAAGTGTGGTGTGTTTGAGGAAAGGAGAATCACAAAGAGGTGGCATACCTTGAGGGACAGAACTAATGAAGCAGGTAATGAATGAACCTGCTTCCTAAAACATCAGCTTGCACAGCTGGAGAATAATGGACTGCGAAAACAAATGAGTCACTTATCAACTAAACTCACCCACTGATGTTTTCGGCGTAAATGCCAGAAACTATTAATGTCCAGCTCATTATACAAGAAGACAAGGAACTTTTTGATAGATTGAAGCAAAGAAGAGTTGATTATTAAGGAGTTTAAAGACTCTTTTGATGTTGTTTTGGAGCACATTTCCATGGCTTGGGGTTATATTTTTCTTCCTCTTTGTTTGGGTTAATATATAGCCATCAGAATCTTTGTAACCTTGATGATTAATGGCATTATTCTGGTTATATATCCTAGTTTAGACTTTCAAAAAGTTGAGGGTTGGATGTAGATGTATACTGTCCTATACTGTACATTTATTTTACTTATTTGTTTTCACTCTGTAGTGTTGTGACCCTCTTTCTGGCTCGTGGTGCCACTGTGTCGCTTATTTTGTGGAAGCAGGTGATGTAGAAAAATAGTTGGTGATGGCATTTTGTAGTTTCTTGTCCTTGATAACATTCTGTTGCTTTGTGAAGCCATCGTATGGTTGACAGCTTCTCCCCTCTTCTCGGTGCCATACTGTTGTTTCTTCTTTGGCGTCCTTGGTGTCTTCATAGTCGTTTCTGTGATATGATGAATTCATCATATGAAGATCTTGTCCTCTGGATCATGCTATTTTGTAGTAAATAACTTTAAGTTAGTGGTGTGACAAAAATACTTTCAGGTAAAATAAGTGCTCCGCACAACATCTTAATGTATAAAAAATGATGGTTTATTATAAAAAGTGACATCTTAAACTGATATGCATCTCTGTTAGGTCTCTCGACCAATATGAAAACCCACTGAAAACATGTGTGAGGCATCCTTATATACCTTACAGACAAAGACATTCCTTAGTCCTTAGTGGACCAATCCTGTGGAAATGCATATGTTTACATATAGGAGGTTCATGTGCTGAAGTCTTTAAGGCACCTAAGACACTGAGAACCTTATATGGTAAAACCTCTGTCAGCTTTACATCAGCCTGTCTATACGTAGAGTCTAAAATGAACTACTTTAAGCAAATTGCAGTCTGCTTACAGCTGCAACCCAGTATAATCCTAATCTATGTCATTTGAATTAATTCTAATTATGAAATGCTGAGAATAAGATGCTTCAAAAGAAACAGAAATAAATAGCTTTCTCATTTCCCAGAGATGTCCTAACTTACACAGTCCAGCTTAATGGTGTATGCCTCCAAGCCCCAGCTGAGTGAGATCACTATGACATCATCAGGTCCGTTTTCTCAAACAAAGCCTCCCAAAGACATTTAGGAGCTGATAACACTGTATGTATGAGGGATCATTCACTCGCCAAGTAGCTGTCAGACTAGAGCCTGGAGTTCAGGAAAGCAAAGAAACACCAGCCCGATTCATCACCAGTAAAACGGAGTGGCAGTTGGCCTCCCAACTGACCTCCTCCTGTTGTCCTTTGGTGTCCTGCTGCCCGCCTCCCGGGCTAATCTGGCTCACCAATCTGCACCCCTACTTGCCCCTGTTACGCCCCATCAACCCATGGAGACACAGCCATGAGCCCCGGCCTCAAAGACCCCTGTCTGAGAGATATGTGTGCATGTATATATATATATATATATATATATATATATATATATATATATATATATATATATATATGTGTGGCTTTGGACCTTGAGGGCGTGTCCGCCTTTATCAACACAGCTCCTGCTGAGGGTGACACCTGCAAATAACAGTTTAATAGCTGAGTAATGTCTCTGGCCTCCTCCCCAGCTGTGCCGGGGCAGCCTGGTGGGCCATGAGGCAATTGAAAAGCCTTTGCTGTTTTTAGTGCAAACATAAAACCAGATACACACACACACGCAGCCATGTGACTGTATGTAGTTTTATGTGTGAGCACACAATCTGATGCGGGCTGATAAAGCTGCTGCAAGGCTGAAAAACTGGGGCAGAAGTGGCAGCAGCTGGTCATTGAATGGGATTATACATCATATATCCTCAAAACCCACCTGCTCGGGATGGTAATGCGCTTCCTGCCATTACAGGTATGCATCTGCAGTCATTCTTAGACTGCAATCTATGTGGATCAAACGGCTTTATCATAATAGCAGACCTCCTTTTTCTCCCTCAATTTAATCCACACATTTAGCAGAATATGAAAATGACAGCAAAATGCCTCAGCCAGCGGTGAGCATTGATTTTACAATTTGATAGAGTATTTCTATTCATAGAGCCAAGAGGTTTTCCACCCAGTGAGATGATCAAACAGCCTGAGTCGACTGTACACAAATTCAAGAGATACTGGTGTGGATAAATATGTATCTGCATCCATCTTCAAACACTATGGTGAAGCCAAAATAAGAATTATTTTATCTGTGAGGAGGCAAAGTTCCATGAGTGAGTCAAGAATTTACTTAGTTTAAAAGTAATAAAATAAAATACTTGTTTTTTAATTTTTTTTTTTTAAGTTTAAGTAAGAATCATCACAATGCAAACTATGTTTAAATGGAACTCTAACACAACTGAATGGGAGTAATGAATGACTAGACTGCAGGTTATGAGAGATATAAAAGCAGGTTTTAACAAGAAGATGCAAATTTCAGAACAGCTTTTCATTTCTGCACTGATAAATGAGCATAAAAGCTAATGGTTGGCTTCTGTTTGCAACAATTGTCAGAATGATTTATTTCACCAATAAATAAATATAATGCATTAGCCACTTCCTTAGCAGATGAAATCTCTCAGGTGAGTGATATTTTACTAGATGGATCAGCCTAAACAGATAATCTCTTAACTTTTACTGCAGCAGCCAAAATTTTCTGCTTAATTCTTAGAATTTATTCAGATAAAGAAAAGCTTTCACTGCCTATTAAACCAAACATATGGTAATAAAGGTGTCACTTTATGCGCACTGCTGGCTATAATCACTGGAGGTGACACTTTCTATGACTAAATAAGGCAAGAAAGATACTTAAAAAGCTCAGAGGTAGGAGCCAAGATACTGCTGGTGCTGATGAAACAACCCCTCCAAGCAGCTGGATAAGTGGGCTACAACTGTGGTACACTGTGGAGACAAAGGCTGTTATAGTTTAGTAATAACTGTCACAATGTCCTTTGTCTTTGTGGGGCCACATGAGATAAATGAACCAATAAGATGCACTTAAGTGCTGCATGATTTTCTATGCATGTTAGTCTCAATTATCCTCAGTAGCAATAATCACACAACATTTGACTACAATGAAAAAAATGTTCCCAAAATTAGGTTCTCTTCAGTCTGTGAGACCACTTTACTCTGACTAGTGGATTTATTTGCTTTATATTATTATGTTTTATGTGTTTATTTGCCTGTGATGCTCTCTGGATAAACTCCAAAAGTACAAATAGGCCTAAAAATGTTAAGGCTTTTCAGATTGGTAAAAGTCAGTTTTACTAACAGAGTAGCAACAAAGACTGCTAAAGGTTTGGTTTTATAGGTGTTACATCTGTGACTTTGGAAGAAAACACCAACTACCTTGAGGGTGCAGTGTGTAATAAAACTGAGATAAGTAACACCTTAAAAGGCATGTAGAGGAAGACAATTTTGAAGTAGTTACCTGTAGTGCAGTTATTGCTGCACCCGAGGAAACTGGAACCATTTACAAACATGTTTAGAAGAATTTTGGCCAATGATGACCACCGTACATTCACAACTATGCTCAGCATTTGAAGTAATTTCTATGCCCGTCTTTATCATTAGGTGTCAGTAAAGAAAGCTTCTTTGATGAGCATTAAAAAAAATAAAATAGGTGTGGGGCAAGTGATTGTATGTGGAAGTGTGTGTATTGTGAAATGGCGGTTAGCCTGTGGTAATAAAAAGATCAGCATAAATACAGCCGACCTCGACCATCTATTAGAACACAAACACGACACTGATGTGCACTGTAAAAAAGGGAATAGCTTAATTAAATTAAATGAATAATTTTAATGAGTGAAAATTGATTAAGTTTATCCAAGTTAGATTGTTAAGTTAGTTCAACTCAACTCAGTTTTGAATTACAGTTACTGAAATAATTCAGCTTCTTTCACATTAAGAATCTGATTTGCTCTGCCTCAGTTTCATGGAGAAGCAGGTTAAAAGATTAAAGGTGTTACAAATAAATTATTTGATTAATCTAAAGTAAATTCATTCATTCAAACAGAACCAACAACATTATCTAAATACAAAGATAACAGACAGTAAACCACTTAACTCCAATTTATAAGGTTACAGTTACAAAAGGTTAAGTTCCTGCCAAATATGCATTTCCCTCTCAAATTTAATAAAAGGTATTTCTACAATTTTCTTGATTTCAAGATAACTTAATCAGCAAAAGTAAGTTTTTATTTTTCAATAAAATTCTATGAATTGATCATATTGAGGATGCATGAAGTCTAATGGTCTTTATGTTATAATATATGCCTTTTCAACAAGTCAAGGAGACAGCATCTTTAACTTAGGATATGATGAGTATCCATTAATATGCTTAATTATTAGATAGGTGGATGACAGGAGTAGGGCAGATGTACCCACTTAGTACAAAAACCACAGCTGAACCACTTGATCTACATGTTCTTGAATGTTAAGGCCTCAGAGGAATGCAGTGACACTGACAGCAGAAGATAACATGGTGAGCATGAGGGAAGAGGAGAAGCAGATAACATTTTTACTGCGCAGACTAATTAGCGAAGAGGGAATGAGTAAACTGGATGCAAAGATGGGGTATGAAATAGATTCGATGGCCAATCACGGAATCTTCTGATTTCCAGCAAGTGATAATTACCCTCCATAATTCCTCCAAACTGCACGCTGACTCCAAACATCATACTGGAAAGAAAAAAAAGAGAAGGGAAGCAGGCAGAGTGCTGTTTTACATCTGTGGCTGTCAGTAGGAACTGAGTGGCATTCACCCTCCCCTCTGCGTTCACCGGCCTGGTCAGTAAATCACTGCGTCTCTTTTTCTTGCTTTTCCTGCCTTCTGCTGAGGTCAGCTACGAGCAGTCCAGACATAAGGGGGAAACATCCATCACTTTTTTATATGTCCAAAGCTTCTGCTGCTTAATGCAGCCTGAGATAGACAACAATCCAATCAGCTAGCTGAGATTCAATCCTGCCACATTCCCGCGATTCCACTATTTTCTGACTGAAAAGTGCAGCGAGTCACAGACCATAGCTTTTAGGGGAAAGACACGCAGACTGCTTGAATTAATATATTTAGACAGATGCTGGTAACTATGACCAAGTTAAAAACAATCATAATTATAAGAAAAATAATTTCCCAGTAGGAATTTTTAAATTAAACTTGGATTCAACATAAACACAAAGTTGAAGAATGCCTTAACTTTATTTGGAGCCATTTTCAGGAAACAAACTCATGAGGTTAATAAGACATTTGGTGAGTACTAAGGTCCCTTGCATTGTTTCCCTTACTGCTCATCCTTTACTGTGTGCATTGTCAAAACATGGAACAAAACCGTCTGTGTAAATGCATCATGCCTTCTAGAAACAATGGTGAATAGTCTACATCATCCCGTAGCTGAAAAGAGGCTATTAACCTCAATTTGGGTAGCAGAGATAATCTACTGACTCACCATTTTTAATCCATCAAATCCTCAGCCAGTTGATGCCTACTTCACCTCTATTTGGCTGCCCAACAGCTGGTGTGAGGGGTGAGATTTTAAGGTTTGTCCCTGGGTTAAGGACAAAACTTGGGAGGAACTAGTCCAAGATCTGCTTTTACACTGTTTGCTTTAGCAGCTTTTGTTATTTCTAACGCGATCCTCATGAGGGCTGTTGTCAGAGCAAATTTGCAAACTGAGTTTTTCTAGAGCACTTTGCACAAATTTGAATATTACAAATCCAAAGAAGCTTGCAGTGACTCTTTAAGATCCAGTATTCAACAAGAAAGTTGTGCCAAAATGCGATTCCCTGCAAAATATGATTTTTTTCTTTTTGTCAAGTCATATAAAGACTTTCAAAAACTTCCAGCTTCAAGGAGTCATATTGAGTGTATATTCAGTGTCTGGTATAAGTTGCCATATTGGGTTAAAAATCCCAACAACCATGCATAAATCCAGGCCCACGCACACCAACTCAATCACCATGACTGATACGTTGACCATTTAGCAAACAAAAAGAAAAGCCATTTTTGCAAAATACAAACACAAACAATAATATGTAAATGAATAAAGGCAAAAAAAAGGATAATAAACAGACATCAATAAGACATTGACTAGAGGAAATGATAAATTATGAGTCGACCATCATTCACTTTGTATCATCATATCAATAAAACCTCTACTTTTAGATGAATTTATGGTTGGAGAGTTGAAAATAAATGAATCTATTACTTGGATTTAAATGCAAATCAATTCTAACAAAACTGTTGACTGTTTTTTGTAATAATGGCTGTATAAATGTTTTTTTGCACTCATACATGCATTATGTTTTGCTGCTCTTCACTACTTTCACACTTTCTAATGATGCTAGCTTTTGTATAAAAGAACTTGTTTGCTATAATCTCATGTTTTACTTTTATTTAAATCAGACTCAGGTTAAATATTGTTTAATAAACCATGAAGGCCTCCATCAACAGGACAGAGCATCCTGTAGCAGTGCAAGAAGCAAACTCAGGACAAATCATATGCAGCATTACTCAAGGACAGGGTTGCTTAGGATCAAATAAGAGAACCACTACAGTTGTCAGAAGTGTTAAACAAACTCAGAATGCATGGATGGAGCCTCTGAAAAATACTGTCAACTTGAAAAATGACTCCTCTTGCAAAAATGGCAACGTCCCCACTGATGTTGCAGGAGGCCCACCTCATTGTATGATTCAAATTTTTGACAAATCACTTTCCAGCATGTAGGTTGCAGTTCAGTGGGGTGATTGACTGATTGATTCATTGATTGAAAAGTTAGACATTGAAATTGAAACAATGCTTTTCCACCACTTTAAAAGAAAGTCAGCTTTCATTCTTGTCTGTATTAAAGGTATCTTTTTCTTTACTGTTGCATAACTGTACAAGCTCTAGTCATATGGATATTAATGGTTTTCCAATTATTCTCTTTAACACTGAATGCAGAATGATCCCGATCTCTTAAAATAGTTTTTAGCTTCAATCTCTTCACCCTTCAATCAGGACCCAGGGGCTGAGTACCTAGGTTCAAGTCCCTGGCCTGACAACAGAGGTGGGGCCTGAACCCCCCGAAATATGGCACTCCACTTCTCTCTAGTAAATGTAACGATAGGCAAAATACAGAAGGTGATTTTGATTAATATTATTGGGGGCGGCATGACTCAGTGGGTAGTGTGGTTTTCCTGTAGCCTGAAGGTTGCCGGTTTGATCCTGGCCTGGAGAACTCATGTCGAGGTGTCCCTGAGCAAGACGCCGAACCCCTAATTGCTCCTGATGGTTTATTGGTTGAGCACCTTGCATGGCAGCTTCCTCCATCAGTGTGTGAATGGGTGAATGTGACGTACATGTAACGCGCTTTGGATTAAAGCGCTATATAAGCACACACTATTATTTATTTACCACTCTGTGTGGGCCCAGCATGTTCCCTAAAGTCCATTTGCTGTGTCATGTCAAAATCTGTCACTGATGCACAAATCATTCTTTGTCACAAATGGTTGTTGTAACTTGAAAACATATAAACCATGGTTATCTAAGACAAGTCTTCATTGCTGCTTCTCTTACTGAATCACTGTGTAGTCATTAACTCTGGCCTTCATAGAAGGATTCAAGGACCCTTTTGGGACCAGCTCTAAAGTTTTAAGCAAAAGCTCAACAACAACACAACAAAGATGACAATCACATCATTTTGAGAGACTTTTGATCATCCTTTTATCCTAAAAATGTAATATATATGCACACTTAGACAAAGTTGAGCGGCACAGACCTGTTTATATTCAGCCGCAAGGACGTATTAACATTCGAATCATGCCTGCCTCCCATCTTGATAAATGGAAAGAGTCTGCAAAAAACTTCCCTAAATGGCCCTCTGGCATGGCTGGGGAATAAATTGAGCTAATCAAGGGTGGCCTCACAATCACTGCATCCAGAAAATAATCAAAGAGTTGAAAAGGAAGCACACTGTGCATTTAGATGCAGGTGTGTGTGTGTGTGTGTGTGTGGATGTGTTTCAAATTCAGTTTTGAGATATCTTCTTGTCTGGGCACTAAAAGCCAATTTAGAGTGTTGCAGCAACAATAATACACATTTGTTTTCACAGCACAGGAAAAACGTCTTTTTGTAACGGCCATGTGGATGCAGGAAGCATCCTGTTCAGGTGACAAGCAGCTCAGGGCAACCCCAGAGAAATGTAGATGTGCACACCCTTAGAGAATGAAAGAAATGTATGGTAAACAAAACTTTTAAACTCAACAAAAATTACCTCTTTTGCGCAAATGGTTTCTTCATGTCAGGATCCAAACCTCAGTGGATTCAAATGAATGACTGAAAAAGGCATGACATTGCAAAGTCACCGGTAGCTTAACCCTACCCTCTCCTTCCCTATATACTGTTCCAAATAAAACAAAGCAGAATAACAAACTATTCCTCTGGGCCGGATGACTGTGGAATAAATTCTCTGATTTGGACAGAACAGAACACCTGGTTTCTTTGCTAATGGGCATACTCGTGCCCCGTCCATGAGAGGTTCCTGCAGCCAATTTAGTCACTGGTGAGCATATTCTCAGAGGTGGCAATTGCAGGAAAGAAATAGCGAGTGTGTGTAACTTTCACCGATTCCCCCTGTGGAGTTGAGGCTGAAGCGTGATGGATAACCACTCAGCCAAGCCACTGCTCTTTTCTACAAGCCTAGGTCTTCTCCCAAGGGTGTGGCTACATAAAACTACGCAAGAGTAGCAAATTATTAACAAATTCAGCTCTGTCTCAGAGGTGCTTTAGCTCTAAAGTCAAACCAGTGTTGACTTTATCTGCAGGCCAGGACCAACTTTAACATGGCGTCAGCTTCAGATGGTGATCAAATACCATGTTTATCTCATCCTGGCATATGGACAACGTTGTTAATTGTCCTAATTTTCTCCAGAATAGCAATACCTTACCAAGGTGAATAGGGTCAACTCTAGATTTGCGCACACACCCCAACATATTCCAGTACCTTAACTTGTCATCAGTGTTAAGCATCCACTAAATATGTAAGTCACCTTCTCAACTGTCATCAAAAAACAATCAGTTCCACTAAACCAACAGGAAGGGCTCAGCTGCTGCATAATAAAAAAGTGACATTGAAGTTCAATATGGGAGAAAAAAAACACATAAAACTGTACCAAATCCCACTGTCAGAGAGGAAGGACATATGCTAATCTCTTATGTGAAATGGATATTATCTTTCACCTCCAGCCGCTGTGGACTTTGAGTTCTGTCTCCTAATCAAAGGTGAATGTTTAACAGCTTTTTTTCAACCATCCATTTTCACTCAAATGTTTGCAGCATCCCAGCAAGGGACACAGAAAATCCCTTACAATTCTTTGGACTGCCTTACAATTCTGTGCCACCCATGAATCAAGTCAACCCGATGCCCGGTGAAATGCAAGGACATAACTATAGGTAGATACAGCATAAAACAAAAACCGCTTGCCTTTCTTCTGTCTTACTCTTCCCAGTGGTCTAAGTGCTCAGTAAGCCTGCTGAAACAAGCGCCAGTGAGCATAATGTTGTTGTAATGTCTTGATGATGGGAACATTACTGAGAGGGCAGAGAGAGGCTTTTTCAAAAGGCAATGGACCATAATCCTTCTGTTTGTAACAGAAAGAGGGTAAATCAAGACTATGATGGACCTGAAACAACTCTCCCGTCTCCTCCCTCTCTCAGTGAAGTGCTCTAGTAAGAGGCCTGCTGAACGGAGTTAAGTGAACCGAGGGAAATGGACTTCCATTCAGAAAGGAATTACAAGGATATCCCTTTGGATATCCACTGTTCAGAAAGCAGCCAAATCTGTGTTGGGATTAACGACAGCATTCCTTCACAAATTTGCTTTGAATGGAGTCGTTCAGATGCATTCCTGTTAATTCCAGAAGACTGTGTATTTAAGAAACATATACAGAGTTTTCATACCGAGAATAATTATTAATGAGGAGCGGCAGACCTTGCGAAATACAATTTCTTTCTTGTTTGCATTAGTTAGGTGAGAAAATTACTGCAGTCAGTAGTTTCTTTGATTAACAAGGTATATACAAGACAGTGACTGACAATGGGCACACAAAGAAGCGCACACACCCCTACAACTCACTGTCTGTGTTTGATTGCGCTCCTCATCTCTACTCCTTTCCCTTTGCTTCGTCCCTCATTCACTGACACCTGGTGCATCTTATCTCCGTCGACCCATGCCTCCCCCGCTCACACACCGCTGCCTCTCCCGCTAAGAGGCGGGACAACTCTGAGTGAACAGGCCCTTCCTCTGTGCAGTGCTGATATGCCTTAATCTGAGGGCTGATGCTCAGGAAGAAGCTGATTAACGGGGGCTGAAGAGTAAGAGGCAGGGCCTTATCATGGCGAGCGAAATCATCTCAGCTCTCTGGGCTAATTGGCCGGGGAGCCTGTGACCAGCTGCTGGGCAAAGATTGGGCCACCTGATGGCTCTCCGTTCTTGGTGTCGTCAAGTGTACTTCCAGGCACTCTCTCCCCTGAGTTTGCAACCATTTATTGAACTCAACCTTGTGAGCCACCAAGTTCTCTTACAGCCAGGCAGTGTGTGCTCTCAAAACGCAGCACGCAAGCTAACGCATGATTCCTGTTGTAAGGTTTGGAAGCCTGACAGGGAAAGGGTGTAGGATAGGGGATAGCAGTGCCGAAGTTATATGCTAGGTAAAATGATTAAATGAGCTAAACAGGAGTTTGTGAATCACTCATGGGATCTCTGAAACAAATGCCTTGTTTACACAGAAACATCTCCTCATGTCCCCTTGACATTTGCACAAAATTACTGAGACAATTTGCCTGCTGTCCAAACCTTCAAACTTCAGTTTGAGTTTGGACAAGAAGTAGAGTAAGTAGTAAGTTTCTCCAAGCTGAGCTATGTCACAAACAAAAGAGGCAAGATCTCAACAGAAGAGAGAAAGCTAAATATGGAAAAATAATGAATTTTTGAGGCTGCACTACTAAAAAAAAAGTTAACAAATGCAAATGACTTTAAACTTTCTATCATATCAGTGGTAACTGAGATGTCACTGAGACCTAATTAAAAGTCCACGTCTATGAGTTCGTTTTTGATAATTAAATCCCACGCAGTTATCTATATAAGGCTTCTCTGTTGATAAGGTAACAAACTGAATCAAAGTCATGAGCTGAAAAAATGCATTAAAGCACATTTTCTCAAACAGAAGGACCTTAAGAGATGAGAGAACTTTGCAAAAGACCAACAATTTGTGCAGAACGCCACAACTTGGTACTTGTTTGGAGTGACCAAACAAAATGCTGACCTGCTGGAAATTTCCCAAAAAGTACCTATATGACTATTAGGCTGAACTACTAATGCCAGCCACTTTCCTGAACTAGGCAATTATTTCTTTCGCGAATTGACTTGTATGAACATAAAATTGGACTAATGTGGATTTGTTTTCATTCGAACACAATGAATTGGCTTCGACTGTATAAGTAAGTGAGTAAAGTAACTGTTTATTTATATGGCACCTTTCAAGAATTAAAATCAAAAAGTGCTTTACAATAAAACACAAAACAACACAGAAGACATAAAAACAAAAGTAAGAAGAAGCAAGTTTTAAAAAGATGTGTTTTAGCTGCTTTTTGAAAGAGATCACAGAGCCGCAGATCTCAGGCTGATGTCTGTAAAGTGCCTTGATTTAACTTTGGTGTGAATTGAACTTAAATTGTAATAACAGCAGGCACTAAGCATCACCTAACTAATGCAATCTCAACAGCCAAGTTATAAAGAATATATATGACATGAAAATAATCTATATGACTTGAGACACTACCCTTCAATTTGTTTTGAAGTGAAGGTTACATGTGCAATGAAGTCTTGCTTAAGTTGCCTAATTGATTGTGATCTGGTATTTATGTTAGTCTGCATTCCTTTTCCCCTACCTTATAAATTTCAATGACATATGTGAAAGGACAGGAGTGCAAATTTTGCAATATGTCTAACCTTTTGCACTTTACATTGTTACTTTCTGACAGCTCATGTATAATTAGGCCTTAAGAGAAGCATATTAGACATAAAATGAAATAGCTCGAGCCTCAAATGAGGCGAGAAGCTCTGTTCTACATTCTACTAGTACAAGATGTCTGTTGGATGAATCCCAGTCCCTAGTCGTCACCCAGCCACCCTTCCAAACTGCTTGCATTAGCATAAAATTCGTGTCAGACAGCATGCAGGATTCAGCAGAAGTGTGACAGGAGAAAGAAGGCTTTTCCTTGCCCTCTCAAAAAAAAAGTGAAAAAGGAAGACTGCAAAGCCACCATCAAGTCTGTGTGTGTTTGTGTTTGTGTGGCAAGGAGAGTGGGTAGGGGGGTGGGGATGGGGGGGAGTGCAATTGCCTAACCCAGATCTGCACCACAAGCAGAACCGATGCAAAGTCCCCTAAATGCTCCAAGTTCAAGCCCATTTCAATATTCGCTCCTCAGCGAATCTAAAACCTGTGACATTAAAATAAAGCTGCTTTTGCAGGATTTCTGCTGTAGCTTGGCTGATAAGATCAACAGGGCAAGGCAACACTTACTGACAAAGAAAAATTGGTTGCAAGTGAGTGTCAGATCCACATGGAAGTGAGACTAGATATCCAGTCCTTTTGAGCGCACAATTGAGCTTAAAATCCCTGTCAGCGCCTTGATCAGAGAAAGGATAACTATAACTTTATGCAGCGAGAGGGAAAATAAAACAGTTGTCAGCTCTTTCGTGAATATTTTAGATGACAATGTCAGGAATCCTAGCTGACATATGACAAAATGTCTAACTTACAAGTCACATACTGCTTTAGAGACTTGGAGTAAGTGAAGTTTGGTGTCACTCTTTGAAAGGGACTTTTAATATACTATAACTTTTTTTTTGTTTGAATGTTTCACACATTAACTGCTTAGTTTGAATATTCCTAGTAATCCATATGATATATTTAAGTTAAAGCCCAACAATTTCCTGGCTGCAGCTGAAATTTGCAAATCAGCTGGAAATCCAGAGAAAGATATCAAAGATGAACCTATCAGAATTCCCTCAATTTAAAAGGCGCACTGCTGCATGTATCGCCTTAATAAACTTGAGTAATAGGTGGTGAATAAAACTAATGAAAGACATGAGGATATCCAGGGGGGTTTATGTGTCTATTTTGTATGCATGGGGACACTCGGTGCTCTCAAGGCACCACATCCTGCTACTTCCACACCTCCCTGTTGATGCTGTGCACTTTTACTCAGTGTGCCTGCTTACAGAACTTCTTTTATGGCGAGGATAATTGAGTCTATAAAGAGACATTCAACACCTGAGAAGAAGTGCAGCAATTCATTACATGCCATAACATCTCTCACAAATGCACAAAAATGTTATTTACTCAGGAGTCTATTGGTAAATCATAAATACTAAGAAACTAACACTTTAATTCTCAAATTTAGTTTTCTGCATATCACATCTAATGCTAGAAATTTTAAATGACTTCACTGGCATTTCTTTTAAAAACCTGGAGCTTCTGCTAACTGTGAAACGTGTTTGACTTGAGGCAAACTTGATCATTTTACAATGTAGGTAAAAAAAATAAAGAGTCTGGAGTGTGAATTTTTGTTTTTAAAATGTCAAATTTTCAAGACTTGCATAAAAAAGAGGGAAGAAAAGATACAGCTGGTAAAGCAGATCTGAAATTACTTAAAGGACCCCTTTGGTGGAAAGATCCTGAGGGCATCAAATGGTAAGAGATATATTATAATTTCTCTAGCAACTGAGCTAAACCTAAGCCAAACTTAAGCTAACAGAGAGCTAAAAACTTTGGAAAAATGCTAACAGATATATATTAGCATTTTCCAGCTGAACTGCTAGCGTTAACCGAGTTAAACTTAAGCTAACAGACAGCTAAAAACATTGGAAAAATGCTAACAGATATATATTAGCATTTTCTAGCTGAACTGCTAGCGTTAACCGAGTTACACTTAAGCTAACAGAGAACTAAAAACATTGGAAAAATGCTAACAGATATATATAAGCATTTTCCAGCTGAACTGCTAGCGTTAACCGAGTTAAACTTAAGCTAACAGAGAGCTAAAAACATTGGAAAAATGCTAACAGATATATATAAGCATTTTCCAGCTGAACTGCTAGCGTTAACCGAGTTAAACTTAAGCTAACAGAGAGCTAAAAACATTGGAAAAATGCTAACAGATATATATAAGCATTTTCCAACTGAACTGCTAGCGTTAACCGAGTTAAACTTAAGCTAACAGAGAGCTTTGAAACAATAGATAAAATGTGAACAGGTATATTAGCAGTTCAGCTGGAGAAATACTAAGATAAACTGAGCTAAACTTTATGCTAACAGAAACCTTTAAAAATTAAAGAAATGCTAACACATTTTTTTTCCAGCTAAACTGCCAGGATCAATTGACTCTTACCAAAAATTTATTTATTCAAGTGTACTACAATTATTCTTATTTTATACTAAAACTGTGAAAGTTTACTTTTTATGTAGTACTGTATTATACTTAAGAATAGTATAGAGAATTATCGGCTACTTAGGTTATACTGAAAAGTATGAAGAGTCTAAGTACATTAATACTACAACTTATACTTTCATACTAAAGCTTATACTTGTACTTAAGTTTACTTTTTACTTCTTTCCACCACAAATTAATACTGATCCAAGTACAGAATAAGGTCAAGTCATTGACTCATGCTTACATTTAATTTAGCACAATAGAAATATTTTTCACTACACACCTTTGCTTTGAGGTATTACCCCTGTAACAAACCTACATGTTCAAGATCATATAGTGCTGGAGTTTAAAAGTTTACAGTAAATACTATGTGTGCTCACTTGCATTATCTTTATGTTCCTCAAAGTTTAGGTTTAATTATAATAAATGTACACTTAAAGTCTACTTCAATAAACTAAAATGTGGACTAGAAGTGTTTACCTAGTACACTAGTAGTATATGGATGAGTGTACTTGTATACTTGACATGTACTTTTGTAAACTTAAAATAACCTTATAAAGTATACTTAGAGTATACTTATATAGACTTACAATGTTCCAATTTAGTCTGAAGAATTATTAAGTTAACATACCTTCTAGTACACTACAAGAACATGGTCTGTAGTATACTTGCTATACTCAAGTATAATTAATTAAATAAACTTCAAGTATACAACTTTTTGCAAAGGAGAGCTAAGCTTAAGTTAATAGAGAGCTAAAATATTAATGAGTGTACCAATAACTAGATTACTTATGTACAAATATAGAATTTACTCATGACACAGGGCTCTGGTGTGTGAGATTGATACCGAACACCAACTATTTTATAATAATTCAAACACTAAAAAACTAAAGAAATTTGTCCCATATGTCAAAATTAAACAAATCCATCATTTGTTTTAATCCTACAAAAGAATAACTCTTTTTTGCAGTAGACTAGGATACCACTGGCTCAAACTATTCAGGCCTTTCCTAAAGAGGAAAATTGGAAAAAAAAGTCAAAATAAAGACAACAACACAGTTGAGCTTGACATGTTTTCTTGGTATTGTATATTTGTCTCAGCCTTCTGATTAAAAGACAGTGAAAACAGCAAAAAGCTAAGGTGGCTCCAGTTAAAGGAAAACGTTTTGTGCTGTGAATGAGGCTGACAGACACTCTGCAAAAATTATAGCAGCAGACTCTAAGAAAGACAGACAATAAGAATTAAAGGTACATGGAGGCTGAAAGAGACAGAAGCAGAGACTTAGAGAAATGCTTTGCGTGGTGTAAATCACTGGCCCTGGAGCACGATGCCAGCCTTGCCAAACAGCTGTTTGGTATGCAGCATGTAAAGCCTGTTCTCTATCGGAGCTGACATCCCGGGCAGAGGAATTATGATGAGAGATGATTGTATCATGACTGTAATTGTAAATGTAAATCCTGCAGAGCGGCCACCCTCTTTTTGTGCATAACGATGAGTTGCCCAAACAAAATTTACATTCCACTTCATATCATGCGGCGACTGCATTACTTTGACAAACAATAACCATTGACAAATGAACAACGTAAAAGGCGATGATTAACTCCAGAAAAGCAATCTGGGCAGATAATTTACGCTGTGTTCATGTGCTGCAGGCAGCACTTGTTTTTTCTGTGTATGACTAAGGCAGCAGAGATTAACATTGTGCGTATTTAGCGTGCATGCAGACACATTCACTCGATTTCGCCATTAAAGGCCCTCCAGCCTAACTTAGAGCATCTTGTATTGTACTGTAGCTGAAGAACTTGTAATATTTAAGTTGCAGTCTAGTTAAAGGGAACTGCTGCATGTGTGATGAAACAGCTGCTTCTCTTTATACAAAAACAACTACAATGTGCCACTAATTAGAGCGGTGTAATCACTGGTCTGTGGTGATTACACCGATACACAGACAGAATAGAAGGTATGGTTTATCCCTGTCTGTATGGGACTCCAGAGGAATCCATCTCATGAAGGCAGGCAAGGAGACTCAATGTTGCATTGATACAACAAGAACAATTAGCATACACAAACAACTGTGTGCTACAGCTCATTTTTCATCAGCCAAAGAGGTAAATGAGCAAACAAAGTTTGCTCAAATTGGTCTAATTAAAGAAGCTAATTGATGTTTTTCCCTTTATGTTGCTCATGTTGTCAGTGGAGAATTGTTTGCAGCTCTGTGTGAAAGGAAAAGATTTCTGACAAACACCACCACAGTTAAGGTGAATGAAATTTCATTTATCTTCCTCACATAAAAAAATAAACAAAGCTGCAATAATTGTTTTCAGAAATAATTAATCATTTTCATTGGGTGCGCTTTTTTTCTTTTTCTTTTAAGTCGTAACTATTAAAAAGAAAGGTGTTTGGTGGGGTGTTAAACTAAAGATAAGCTTTAAAAAAACTTCAACAAACAATCTGCAAGGGGGGTTGGGTCCTTTTAATTTTGTTCAAATGCTTGAATGAAATACTACAGTTGTTTTTATGCATTGACTGTAGCCACCAAACTTGTTATAAATCAGTAATCAGGTTCGGTTGCCTTGTATCAGACAGCATCATGTGACAGGAGCTGCAACCAATGAGTATTAAACTATGTTGTGCATTAAAGTGTATAGTTTTCCAAACTTAGACTTGTATTTTTGAACATCTGAACTTAACTGTATATTATTGTTACCATAACTATGTGCCTTAAAGGTCCCATATTATACATTTTTTCAGCATTTGATATGGTGGTTACAGCATCCACTACCAGGGGCAGTGGTTATTTCCCTTCGTGAAGTCACAAAGGGAAAGATCTCAGACTCACCCGTTTGAGCACACATTGACTACAAAGTGGAGCAAGCAAGTGAGAGAGGTGACAGAATTTTCTAATTTTTGTGCCTCATATACAGGCTATGAGGACACATGTGACTGTTAGAAAACCTTTAGAAAGTGACTTTTGCATAATATGGGACCTTTAAGCTCTTGCCATTCATTTGAGTCAGGTTTGTTAAATCATGGAAAGCTCTAGATCAGGGGTATTCAACTAAAATTTAAAGAGGTCCAGTTAGAGAAAAACTTTTGGAGCTGAGGTGCAGGAGGTCATAATGTGTGTCATACACCCCACCACTACCCTGAACACTGTAAATGTTTCGCCAGTTAAAATAAAAGCACCCATCAGACTTTAGGCCCCTGGTCCATATGGGACAGGTTCTGGGTCTGGATCTGGACCGTTTGTTAGTGAACTTGGCTCTAAAACATGCAGGGCACTGGTCCCTGAGGACTGACTAGTGTAAGGTTACAGGGTTCACTGGCAAAAAGGATGGGAAGTTTATTACGTTAAGACATGGCGCGCTTGGTTTAGGGGGATTACATATCATCTATGCTAACTGTGCTAAAAATATTTCTACTGTGATCTCAAAATTTAACCAAGTAATAAGGTCTTTTGTTGCTATGTTTATTTCTTTCTTTACACCTGCACATTTGTCTGCTCTGCCAGTCTGAGTTCTCTAATACACCCTTTAGTGGAATCCTTTCATATTAAGTGTAGTAAACAAGCAAGAATTACGCTCATGACGGAGCCAGTTGCATATGCAAACACAAGGTTAAAAAGCAAGTATATTCTCGGCTTTAGCAGTAGCCATCAGTGTCAGTGAAGCAGAAAATTATGTAATCACAAAAGTAGAGCATGAGTAGAAAAGTAGAAACAATAAGGAAAAGATTATGCATGTCTCATAATTAAAGGGCAAGGGGTCATCACCACCCACCACTACTACCACTTCTTCCTACTAACCCAGTGTTTTTATCCTGCTCAAGAATAATTAGTCAATACACTTTTCAAAATGAAATGTTTGTTTTAATGTAAACTATTTTCAGTTTCATCCATAAAAAATATACACTGGTTATAAATGATAATTTGTATTTATGACAGAAGTGATCAATTTGCAAGAATAAAGAAAAAAATACCAAAGTACCTTTTCTTTTTCTTTTAGTCAGAATCATAAGTAAAACATCAGAACACTCTTTCTGTGTCATTTCTATCAATGAAATACAGGCGAAAAGACTCCTTCTATCTTCCCACTTTCCTTTCTGTCCATATCCACCCAAAGATGTGATTGGCAACTTTGTTTAACCCAGAGTCCAATTACATGGACAGGGGTGTGAAGTATACAAGTCTGATTACGGGCCCATCTTCCCAGGAATAAGGACTCCGTCACTGAGGATCTGCTGGCCTTGCAGAGTCAGTCAAGCCTGGCCACAAACTAGAGCTGTATTCTCTTCTCTGTCACTTTTCATTGTCATGAGGCAGCCAAGCTGCATACAAGTAAAGAAACCTGCAAATAGGCAGAGAAGCTGGAAAATACCAGAACATTCTGGTATTGTCATTTATCAAACGTGAACACAGGGATGCACACACAGAATGACTGGTGCAAACACTTTTTCTCGAGTGACACTTTTGACTTTACATCATGCATACTTGCACATTAAGCCATCTAATTTTAATCGTTAATAAAAATTAATTCCAGTAGAGCTCAACACAGCATCAAGTGAACATAAATAATGCAGACCCAATCAGAGCTGCAAGTCTTATCTACTTACAGAAAATGAAGCCCATAGCATGCTGCTGCAAGTATGCTAAAAAAGCAATTATTGCTCCTAGCCTTGCTGAATCCTAATTTAATAAGGGAAAAACAACAACAAAAACAAACCGGGGGACTACTTTGTTTAGGGAAAAAGTTTACCAAAGAGTATATTTAGTTATATCCCTGGTTGAGACTTGGGGTTGCAAAGGTAAGAGTATCCATGATAAACAAGACAAAGACCTCAAAAGCAACGTAAGAGTACAGAAAGCTGCATTCTCTCTTGAGTTTAAATGCTACACGAGGAATGTTTCTTGGTTTGAGTGATGGCAAACAGATTAAAATGTATGAAAAAGCAAGTTTGCATATTTTGCTGCAGCATTTGAGAACATTTTCTCCTCTGAATGACAAGATAACGATTGCTCACAGGGGTCAGCCTCTCAACAGGGAAAGTATCCCTTGTACCGATACTGCTGGGGCCACAGGAGGCTGACTTTCAAGTGGGGGCATCGAGTCAGGGCTGAAGCCTTCTCCAAGTCCCTAGGCTCTAAAGCTTACGCTGCACACACACATAGACACACATATCTGTGCATGAGTTTTTCTTTATGTGGGATGGGTGTGCTCCAAAAGGTCAAGAATCAGCCTACATCCTCCCTCGGAAGGAGGAGAGGAGAACAGAGAGCTGGGTGGTACTTGTGGGTTGGAAACTATAAATACAGAAAACAACGTGACAAAATGCCTGCCCTGTTCTCACAATTACTCACTTGCAATTAACATGTGTTAGCATATATGTCTTTGAGCTTTAATAGACTGATGGAAAGAATCTGACTTTTGTAATTGCTGTAAAGACAATTAAAAATCTGTGCCTATCCACCGTCAAGAGTCATAATTACTTTTATTGTACGTTAATAAGTTTTGCAAAGTTAAGAGTTAATTCTTACTCATTATTATAATTCTAACTATGCAACAAATGAAAACCAATGCATTAGCATCCCATAAACTGAAAACATATTTAAAACGTGGCTCTGTTTCAGGTCCAAGAGGCTACCTGAAAAGGCTGAGGTAGGGAGAACAGCAGTGAAGACCCCCTGAGGTACAGAAGAGAGGGGTCTTCTGTGACAGCAGACACGACATTGATTAAGTCAGAGGGCTTCAAAATCAGGAGCTGTGGTGAAAGTATGCTACAAAGCAGCTTGCAGGGGACATGGAGAATGCATGCTATCTAGGGAAAACGTATGAGATATTTCCCATATGAATGCATAGATGGATGTCAGCTGAGCCATCAGCTGACATGACCAGCTGTTGAAATCATCTGCTTTGACTTGGTGCAATAGGATCGTGAGCTTAGCTTGACTTTAGGGCATGCATTGCCTATTGATAGTCTAAAGACAGGTAGGCTGGGAGCAAAGGCTACCAAAGTAATCATTCCACGAAAACATTCCTGCCATTTAATGCTAATATAGAAAATCCAAGAATTGTGACAAAGAGTGACACAAACAGAGAACATCAGCACCTGTTCAAGTCATCAACTTTCAAGTTGTTTGTCACGTGGACGATGGCAATGAAATGCAGTTGTACATGCATTCGAGGCTGTACACACCCATTTACCACTAGTAAATAATAATAATACACTAAAAAGAATAAATATAAATATAATAGGCCACAGTGCAAAGATTGTGCAGTGATGTGCTGCTATACAGACGGACAATATGCGTATATATACAATGTTTATAATGTAAATGGCATCTGCAAAATATAAACCTTGCTTAAGTGACATGAGTAAATGACAGTGTTTCCAGCAGAAGGTAGGACACTGGCCAGAGTGGATAGAGCTCGCAGTTCTGACAGCCTGAGGGAAGAAGCTCCTCCTGAGTTTCTCTGTGTTCTTCTTAATGAGCTTTTGAAGCTGACCAAAGTGCAGCCGCCCAAACAGACCGCTGTTATGATGATGAAGGTCTCTAATGATCCTGTTAGGTCTAGCTGTTGGTCTCCTCATGAAGATGTCCTGGAGGGTGGGGAGTGTTGTACCCTTGGTACGCTCTGCTGACCTTAGCACCCTCTGCAGCGCCCTCCGGTCACGACTAGTACTGTTCCCGTACCACTGGGTGATGTTACAGTCAGAACATTCTCCACCACTCCAGTGTAGAAGATCCTCATGATTTTCAGAGAAACTCTGAACTTCCTCAGTTGTCTGAGATAAAAAAAGGCTCTGCCTCGCCTTCTACACCTACCCATCTATGTGCAAAGTGTAGTATAAGTCCTCGGTGATGTGCACACCCAGGCACACCCTCTCCACCAGAGTCCCATCAATCCTCAGAGGGATGTATTTCCTCTGCTGTCTCCTCCCATAGTCAATAATCATCTCCTTAGTTTTATCTACATTTAGCAGGCTGTTAGCATGGCACCACTCAGCCAGTTTCTCCACCTCTACTGCATAAGCCCTCTCATCATTGTTGTTAATGCAACCAACCACCACAGTGTCATCCACAAACTTCACTATGGTGTTGGAGTTGTCCATGACTACACAGTCATGAGTGTACAGAGAGAAGAGCAGAGGGCTGAGGACATAGCCCTGTGGAGACCCAGTGATAAGGGTTCAGGGCTGGAGGTGTGCCTACCCACCCGTTCAGTCTGACAGGAGGTCCTGGATCCAGGCACGCAGGGTGGAGTTCAGCCCCACGCTGAGCAGCTTGGAGTTGAGTGTGGTGAGGACTATAGTGTTGAAAGCTGAACTAAAGTCAATAAACATCCTTATTAGGGCTGCAACTAATGACTATTCTGATAGGTGATTAATCATCGACTATTAAAACAACCAGTCGACCAATCGGATTATGCATCTTATGATTATTAAATGGAACTTATTTCACTTTCAGCTTTTAAATCTTGCATGAGGTTGTTATGTCAGTCTGACATGCCTCCTCTTTAAATGTTAGAGCATTGCAGATGTACTTCCGTGGTACGCAAGGTCTGCTTTACAAATCTCACATGTATTTAATTTATTTTATAAGTTTAACGTGAAGTTATCCCAGACTTTTGACGTCCTCTGCTGCCGTTTTGTTCCCTGGTCAGTCTCCATATTTTTCCCCTGGCAGACTTTATTGCACATGTGCAACTCTCAGCAGAGATGGGAAAAGAAGACGATGTCTCACTCTATAGTTTTGTTTTTGTTTGTTTGTTTGGTGTTTTTAGCCGACTACAGTCGACAACATCGACTAATCGTTGCAGACCTAATCCTTATATAGTCCCCTGTGCGCTTGTTCAGGTGGGTGAGGGTGATGTGCCCTACTTGGCTGGTAAGTGAACTGGAGTGGGTCCAGAAACTCCAAGAGGGAGGCATAGATGTGCCCCTTGACCAGTCTCTCGAAGAACTTCATGAGCTCAGAGGCAAGGGCCATGGGGTGGTCATTAAGGCTGGCTGGAGAGGACCCGTTTCCATTCTCTGCTGCTTTGCAGACAAGAGTTGTTATGAAAAGATGGATGCATCCACAATCCACAATCCATTTTCCTGCTTCAGATTGCTGATGCAGTGAACCCACATTGCATTCGATCAGATATGAATCCCCATCATTGACCCTGATTTTGCTGTACATGGACAGTGGCTTTAAGCTTTTAGAGGAAACAACAGCACACTAAAGCAGCTTAAAAAGTGAGATTGGTCAGTTTGATTTAAAGAAAATAAATCAGCTAAATGTGGGCTGGAGGTGCAATCAGCTGATGTTTCTTTTTTTTTTTTTATTATCAAAGAATCAACACAAAAGATGAATGTGTGTTCATTATTTTTCTTATGTATTTCCTGTTATAGCAACGTCTGATAGAATTGATTTATCTTTGCCATGAACAAATCCATGAGTTACATCTTTGCACACTGGCATGTAAGCTCAATACAAACTCAATGACTCATAAATTACCCTTCAAATGCAATAAATCCCATGAAATATTTGCCATAAATGTACTAACCATCATCATGTCTAGCTGTTTAACTTCCTTTACAAACACAAGTATTTTTGGGCTACAGAGCAAAAAATACATGGTTGTTTGTTTTTTAATTAAATATTTTGAGTGTCTTTTCCCCTTTATTTTTTTATGTATAAAAATTACTTTCTCCAGTGTGAATGCAGTATTATTTCTGCTTTGTTGTGTTCAAAGCATTTAACCCTTTAAGGCCTGACTTTATTTACAATTACATATAAACAAATAAATGGAGAAAAAAAGACTAGAATAAAATCAAATATTAAATAAATTAATAATATAAAGAAATAAACAACAAAAAAACAAATATTAGTGAATAAAAGCAAATAAATTAATAAAATATTTAGATAAATAAAATAAAAGCCAGAAGTTTATGTCTAGATGACCCACTGTCAAGCTTATTTTATTTTAAGATTTTTTTTTCATGCTGTGCTGCTCAAGTAGCTTCTCCACATACCTTAGACACTTTTTAAAGTCTGTTATGGTAAGTCTCCATGGCAATGGAAAAGCCGTTTACCAGTGGGATCAACTGATTAAGCTCTCAAACACTAAATTAATGAGTGGAGTAACACGCAGGTCCCACATGAGTTGAAGAGGAAACAAAGAGGATGCAGGGCTGAAGCCAAGCAGAGAGAAAAAACAGAGGATATTCAATCAGTTTGCTCAAACTTCTCTGATGGGAAATGTGACGCCATTGGTTAACAGAATGGAAGAGCTCGAAATGCAAAGGAAGACACCGAAGGAATACACAAAAAGCCGTAGTATTTGTTTCACCATGGAACATATCCAGGACTTTCGTGTTTATGCACTGCTTTAAGACTGTACGAGCAGATCGGGACAAAAAGTTCACAGAAATCTAAAAGAAGGAAGTTCTTTAATGCTTTTCAACGAGGACATGTCACAGTAAAAGAAAATGTCTGCACACAGGACATCAAACTGTTACCAGCGAGTTTTAGTCCAAATTACCTTTCAAGAATTAAGATGAAGAAGGCTGGCTATGTGCTGAGGACTGGAGCTAATTGTTTAGAGAAGAATGCTGCAAAAGCTGCTGAACATAATGGACAATTCTTCACACCCTCTGCAGAACACAGTGAGGAACCAGTTCAGCCAGAGGCTTCTTTGAATAGCTGCAAGACAGACAGATACAGGAAGCCATAACAGCCAAAAAAACCTACTGCAACATTATAATTTCCCCACAAGGGACTAATAATTCATTTATCATTTCATAAAACAAACATTTTATAATCTGATGCAAAACAAAGGGGTCCAGCATTGTTTTAAACAAGCATTCTCCTTTTTGTTGAAAAAGGTCACCTCACATTAGCCCAGCACATCCTTCAGTAAAACCTTGTTCTAACTTTATGTTCTGCAAGTTGTCATTCTAAAAATTACCTACTTGTGAGCAATTTTGTTTTCTCGACTGCGTTGTAATCTCTGCAAACCAGACTCCTATATCAATGCCAGCTTGTATTACTTTCAATGCTCGTGGGGGCTCTGCTAAAATGTGAAATATAGCCTCATAAAAAGTCTCATCTACCAGACAAAAGAACCTACTTTGAGATTTCCAGATGACTACGCCTGAAGGCTCATAGTGAGTTTAAAGGATATTTTTTCTTTTGGTATAGTTTGAGTGAGATGTTTGCTACAGGTTTCTCTAGTAAGCAATTAAGCACATCTTCTAATTCAAACTTTGGGTGATATTAATTAAGAAACGTGACAAAAAAAAAACTTGACTCATTTATCTAAATCCATGCCCTGATGATCAAAAGTCTCAGTGGCTATTTCATTCAGCACAACACAGCTTTCAGCAGCATTCAGCCTGATTAAGAAGTGGGCAAAAACTCAGCTCCTGCTGTTTACCTGTCCTCTCAATCAAGTTTTATTCATGTGGATTTCCCCAATAATCACTAATGTTTGTTTATCCTTGGCCTTACCACCCACGTCCCTACTCAACAGGGACTACTCAATCAATTCACCACAGAGCAAATTAAAAAAAAAAAAAAAAGAAAACAAACATTTAACACTCCCCAGGGTGGTGTGGTTTTCCTCTAATGACTTACTTTAATCCTGTATCAAGACTAACTCAAGACAGTCAAAGCCCAAAATCTTGGCTATAGACATTTTTTATATATGCGACTATAATGGCAATGATGTAAAAGTTACAAGCTGACACTACAGGGTGAGCACAATACCAAAAGCAGCATTTAAATCATCCCCTGTATGTTATAATTGAGGCTGACACAACACTCTTTTCTAAAGAAAGAAAAAGTCCTGCTATAGGTTTGGCCCCAGGCTGCCAAAAACAAAAAACCCCGGCTGGTAAGCTGCTTGATAATCCATGGTGCTACAAAGTGCCAAATCATTAACGGGGACCTTGATCAACTCTTTAAGCTTATAAAACAGTCGCAGTGATGATGTTCTTATATAAGAAATTGCTGGCACAATTTGTCAATTATTAAAGTCAAGATACAGTTGTTCTCTACCAATTACCAAACAAATGAGGGCACTTTTTAAGGATTGCTTGTAATAAATTTAACTTGAAATAAGTGAAACTCAAAATGTGTCATTATATAAAAAACTGACATTTAAGTTGTATAGGTTATTTTATCTGCAACATCCATCACTGACCTGGTTTACAATGTACTATAAAAATGTAATGACATAAGCTTCCTAAAAAGGAAGGAACTTTGGATAGAAATTTAAAAAGTTACATCATGATGAGTTCTTGGACACAAATATTGTTAGCATGTGCAAGCACAGCAAACATAAAGACAGATCCTTGGGACTTTTTACAACCACAACTTTGATAAAATTCAGCTAAATGTAGATTACGGCATGTCACCTCAGTAATGGGTCATTGTGCAGAACTTTACAATGAGCTGTTTGACTGATTTCATTTTAATCAGATGAATTAGGTAAGCATCTAAAACCTAAGACCATAGTTTGATCACACACAATTTCCCAAATATAACACAAATCAGGCAAACAAAATGACCACAAAGTCACATTTCCAAACATGCACAAATGGAGGTACACAATGACCACTGTATGCCTTGTGTCCACCTATTGTAATATAATCTTTCCACAGTCATGTATATTATTTATACATTTTTATAAATGTGCAATTTCTTGTTTTAAAAGCTACACTGTCTGGTCTCAACCTAAGATGTAGTTTAGCTCAATTCAGTTTTATTTATATAGCCCCAATTCCCATCAGTCATCCCAAAGCTGGGGCGGCATGGCTCAGTGGGTAGAGTGGTCGTCCTGTAGCCCAAGGGTTGCAAGTTCGATCCCGGGCCGGAGAGCTCATGTCGAGGTGTCTCTGAGCAATACATCAAACTCCTACATGCTCCTGCCTTGCATGGCAGCTTCTGCCATCAGTGTGTGAATGTGGCGTATATGTAAAGCGCTTTGGATAAAGGTGCTATATAAGTACAAGTACAGACCAAAGCACTTTACATAATAACTGTCTTCATAAAAGGCAGTTAATAATAAAAATTACCTAGTTAAAGTAGTTAAATTAACATCTGTCATAGCCATATATAAAAGATGGACAGAGCCTCCGTCACATCACACGTAGGTTTCTGAAGAGCTGAATTGAAGTTCATTAGGTGATTCCCATCGTCGCCATCTTGGCAGTGTCACACATGTCATCATTCCCTGAAAATGTGAAGGTGGGGGTGGATTATTGACAACCATCAAACCCCAAGCTGCCTGTAGCTCAGAGCTAAAGGTAGCTAACCAGCTAATGGAAGTAGGTGGGCTAAAGCTAAGGCACGCTGTTAGCCGGCTAAAAACGTGGTTGTGCTGCACTCTCCCTTCTTGCTGTGGATATTGGATACCTGTCAATCAAAAGGACACGCCCATAGTTATGGCCAATTTCAAGATTAAATAACATCCAAACAGATGAGTTAGAAATTAATTCACCACCCCCCCCCACCCCCCTCCTCACAGTTGTCATGAAGGTAAACTTGACCTATTATTCCTAAAATGGATTTTTTGTACCAGGCTTTAAACATGTTTATTTCTGCTGTAAAGTTGGTCTTTTTAACATGGGAGTCTATGGGGATTTGCTCTGTTTTGGAGCCAGCCCCTAGCAGATAAGGGTTTAACTGCAAATTTTTGCACTTCCCCATAGGCTTCACATTTTACCTGCTTGATCATAGCTTAAGTTTTCCATGACCATCCAGACCTAGTCAATCCCACCAGACCCTTATCTGGTTTTATTGTTTGATGAACTACTGTGTAAAGATGGCTCTGTGCAGTGCAGACGTCCTAAACAGCAGCGCATCTGTGCTACTTCATAAGGACTTTGACCAAATTGTGTATGTTTCCGCAGCATGTTTAAAAAAAATTCAAAAAGGAGAGTTTTCGAAAAACTAGGTCACTTTGAAGTTTCACATTTCTAAACCACTAGCAATCTACTTAGACCATAACTACACAACAACATTTATTTTTGCCTCCTCCAACTACATTGGTGGATATTTAAGTTAACACTGGTGACAAAATGTATTCACATCAAAACTGATTTTATTCTAACACCTCAGGTATTAAAATAGGTGGAGGAAATAAAAAAAAGCACAGAGGAGGATGAGAAGAATCCAAAAGTTCAGTGTGATATTCAATATAATATTCAACAAAGGCACTAGTGGAAGCTGTGGAGATGTCATAGGACTGAAGTAATAAATACTGATGTACAGCATGAAACTGCTGCCAACTCATTCAAAAGAAAAACAGTCACCTACACTTGGCGGATATTGCCCAAGGCCCCTTAACATCCTGCAACGTCCCTTAGCTGCTGCAGTGGAGCTGTTCACTGGCAAACCATGTAAGACTTTGCCTGTAAAAGTCAGTTCCCAGGTGTGCAGGGGGTATAAGAGTGAATGTGAAGCAGAATGTTCCAAAAGAAAGGACAGACTGAATACAAAATCAATGACACACCTCTGGCTTTGCTATTCAACGGGATGTAAAATAATACAAGCCTGAGGAAAACCTTTCAAACTGAATCTGACATGGTGGCTCTGTGTGTGATACACATGACAGGAAAGGCTATCAAATAACTCATTTGTACTACATTTTTTTAAATAATCACACAGAACATTGTTGACTAAGTTTTCAGGTGAAATTGCATTATAAACAATAATTCTGTGGAAAACATGCAGCTTATTGGACTAGTGAGGCCATGACTATCAAATTAAACGAAATTTATCTGAGTGAATCTGTTCTGTAGTGTTATTTCACAATGAGGGCCCAAATTTTTGCATCAAATTACACATGCCTTACACAGTTAGAGCAACCTCAGGCACTGCTGGACCCTTATCACTACAAATTACTGTTTTTACAATGTAATGCAACTGCAAAGCATGGACTACATTAGAGCCACGAGAGTGCCATGCCCCCTGAGCTATGAGATCATAACCCTGCTGCTAAAAGCCAGGGATAATCTATATTTTTCTGTCCTTGGGCGTACTCCACTCAATAGAAAAGTCCTTCAAATTCTGTCAGTCTCTGCCTGTGGCTATAGATAATTTAGCAGAGTTATCACAGCCAACCATAACTGCTGCTACTGAAACACAAGGCGACAACTCTGTTTGTGATGTGGAGGTCTGCCAGAAAAAAACACTTGATTGTTTAATTGTTCGGGGTTAAATAAAAAAATGGGTATTTTGTGTGTATCTTTTTCCTATACTTTACTATTATATTTGTTTTGCTTATGTAAAACATTCTAGGGGATCAATTAGTGTTAAAGTAACAGTATTTATAAGCGAATCTTTATTCTTACATCAACTTTGACTATATTTAGCAGTTATAACAAATCCAATCAAGTTGTTATTAATGCTAATTTTGGATAGGTTTGATAAACTTTGGGGTACAAAAGGTTGAGTAAATTACTGCACCTAAATTGACGAGTATGTGAAAATGAGACAATAATGGGGCTTCAATTCAAAGACAACAAATAAGTGGTTATTTGTTGTATGCAACTTTGTACTAGTTTGTTTAGTAATAGTTTATATTACCCAGTAGTTTTGTGCAGTAGATTTTTTTCTTTTTATTTGGCTTGTCAATGTTTCATATAAAAGAAATATTTCATAAGGATTTCAAAAAGAGATAAAAAAAAAATCTTAAATTATTTATGTCATGCCCATTTTTTAACTCATATCTAAAATATCACAAACTATGTCTTGTTGAATTTTCTTCTTTCTTTTTGTGTTTTACCAATTATTTTTTAATGAAAAAAGCAACAAAATAAAAATCTCATGACACTTTTTTTTTCCATCTGGGAAAGTAGATCTTAGCTAAATACATCAGAAAACATTTTTCAGATTCCATATTAAATTTGTATCAGCTTAACTACCCATTTCATCAAGGTTTCAGTGAATAAATAGCATATTACTGACATAAAAATACAGTTTTCTGGCTATAATGTTGATTTTTCAATAAGTTTTAGCACCTTCATATGACTAATGTCAAATCACTGCTGGCTAACTTTCATACCTTCACTTCTAAACGCAGCAGCTGGTTACATTAATCTGTTTTTATGGTATTTTCTGGAATCCCTGTCTTTAAAAAGAACTTTAAAAGTAGCTGCTGCACGGTAACAGAGTTTGGTGGTGTGACATTATTTTAGTAAAGACAGCCATACCAAGCCATACTACTGCAAAGCAGGTGAATGAACGATTCAAGTTCATTAAGCGTTTTAAATAAGGTGAACTTGAAATCATCATGTGTTTTAAAAATAAAAAGATTATTATGGCTTACATGAATTTGATTCATTTTCTGTTTTCAGTCCGTGTTCTTTAGTTTTCATTTGAGCTTCCTCGGGTTCAGGATGTTTCTTATGATGTGCATGCTGTTCTGTTTTCCTGGTTCTGGAATCCTTATACGTATTTTCTTGTATTTACTTCCATTTTCCCACATCTGGCTCTCTGTTGACGATTGCTGCTCTTCATTTGTAATTGTCATGATTCAGAATAAAGACTTCTGCTTTTGATCTATTACTTTTAGTTAACAAGTTCCTTTGATTTCCTGCCATTGCAGCACTTTCGTTACTAATAATATCCCTTGGCTATGGCTGCTGGATTATTCAATGCTGATTTCTACATTTGGGTCCTCTTCTAGCAACACACCATAACACACTGATTTAAAGGTACAATATGCAAGTATTACTGACATCTAGTCCCAAAAAAGATTTAAAGCTCAGAGGAGTCTCACTTCACACAGAGTTGTTTGTTTATTTAAAGACACAGTAGTAAAAATAATAGCACAAATATGGCAGCTTCCATGTATATGGACACATGGATAGTAGATATAAATAGCTCATTTAGAATAAAACTAGAACAGTTATTTTAAGTAAAGTGATTAAATACTAATAGACACACAGTTTATAATATATAATAATTGTTTGTCATTAACCTTTGATTTTGTTACACGCTGCACATTTAAAAGAGGTACAGTGAAGGAAATGAGTTTGTTGCAATATGCAACTTTTCCCACAAGATGTCACTAAATTAAATTGACTAACTTGAACTGCATAGGAATTTGACTAAAATTAAAAGGGGCCTTCTTGTGTATTTATGCTTTTTATATCACAGGCAGATTCATGAGCTTACTGCGGATTCCTGGCCAAGGTCTCCATATGAAAGAAAAAAGAAATAGAGACTCTTTTTCTCATATGGGAGGAGGAGGTGCAGAACTGGTTGGCTGACCTGGATACTAAACAGGGCGCTAAATCTGAAATGATGTGCATTAAACATGGTGATGTATGGAGGGGCACGGCGAAAGGCGCTGAATAAGGAGAAGAGTGAAAGAGGAAAGAAAGTAAAAGGATTGAACTGCCTTGGGATGATGGAATGAAAACGAACATGAGGAAAATTTTTCTCCTTCACATAATATGAGTTAAAGCTGTTCTTCCCAAGTGCCTAGTTGATTTACCCATCAGGCTCAGAAGTGACAGCTAAAACCTTGACCTTACAAGGTGAATCACACCACATGTGCAGCATGTCTCAAGAGAGCCAGTTTAAGTATCAGAGTAACACAGATGACCGGATCAATCTAAATCAATACCCGTAATGAGCCTCCTTAAGGTCCTCTCATTTAATCGGTGCTCATATTAATCTTAAAGGCGAACCCATATTTTCTGCAATGCTGCTTGATTAATGCAGAACTCCACCACCCCCCATCACTGTCTACATCAGTTAGTATTGTGTTCTGTGACGCACATGGCCACCCGAACACCTTGACTTAATAACCTTGGCCGTGTTTTCGCTAAAGTCACAGAGGCTGTAATGATGCTTAAAAGCACATTAAGGTGATGGAGACCCTTCAATATGATGTGGGTGATACATCAGGGTCAAGCTGTGGATGTGAGGCATGTTCACAGAGGCAAAATGTACCTCCACTTAACATTTTTTTTAAATAATAACTAAATAGGAGTTCCCTTCCTCCGTACAACACAATAGTTGAAGCACATACAACTAAAAGCTCTGACGTGATTAAGATGCAGTGCTACAAATCTTTGCTAAGTTTCTTTTATCTCTGCTCTTCTGTTTCATGACCTCGGTTGTGTAAGAGGCCTGTTCACCATTGTTTGCCTCTGTGGTAAAATTGATTAACATTGGGCTATAATTGCAGCAAAGACTTGCGGACAAACATTGGGCACCATTATCTTTCACAGCATGTGACAAAATGGAGCCATAATTACTATCAACGGTTTCAGAAAACAACACGTCTAAATCTGGTGGAATTGCAGTCCATTAAGTTGTACACAAATTTGTGTTTGCATGAGTAATTGATGATTACCCCTTGCTGATCAAAAGAGACTTAATCCTGCTGCAGATGGCAATAACAGAGGGACAAGAAGTGTGAAAGTTTGTGTGCAAGGCTGCAGAAAAGCCAGAAACGAGAGCAAAGGAAAGGTTAAGTGTAGAGAAGGTCCAAGTGAATATTTATGATTGTAAAATGCTAAGTTTAGTTCTCTTCGTGTGACTCATTGCTTTCATAAATACTCACAAACATAACCAGTATTTTTTTTTTTTTTTTTTTTTTGTGTAGTCAAAGAGATGCACAGCCTGCATTACTTGTGCAATGCATAGGTTTGAACAATGGTCTAATCCATACCTGCTTTCATAAAACCAACCTAATCTAGGTCAAAAAGATGCATGATTTCACACACAGGAACACAAACACACGTACTTGTATGCATTAATATACACGACACAAGTTTATGAGATTACACAACCCCACTCTCAGCTAATCCCACATGACACAAATACATCTGGCCGACAGGCAGATTTCACAGCCTTCAAAAGCTTCTCAGACAGCGGAAAACACTACACACAGGCCTCGGTTGTTACTCTGAGGTTTAGCAGCAAAGTAGCACATAAATAGCAGCCATTTACTTACAGGCAACAGAACATGTGTAGGTCAAAAATTTAAATAAAGCAGACACCACAGAAGGGGGGTTTGAAAAAAAAGGGGCTTGAATGTAGAATTGGTGCTGTGATGCACACGATTGCTGCACTGAAATGTACAGTACACAAAGACAAAATGCTCAAGCTGTGTACAGAGCCGCTCTTTGCCTTTATGCAGGCTGACACACTTGTTTGTTGCTTCAGGCGTTGACCGCATTTCACTGCTGGAAAATAGAGAGAAAAAAAAAGAGGGGTGTGGAGTTCTCCATGGCAACAGCTTCTTTAGTTTGTAGGATGTTATACATCTGACAACATCATCCAACAGCATGCATCACAGAAATAGTGCTGCTGTGCCTCCCCACACCTGGAAATCAAATTTCATGTTCTACCTCAGACAAAGAAAGGAAATAAAAGATTATTTTTATTTTGAAACTTTTCCAAACACAAGACACAGGATATACTGTACATCAGCTACTTAACTTATAAACACTATGCCAACAATCTAAAGTAACTCAGTTTATTTTACAAATCCAACAGAAAGAGGCTGGGGATACTGCTGGATAACTCTACTAATCAACTATTTTCCCTGTGCTGACAACACTCTCCAAGCTCCTCATTACAAACACCTTCAGGTCTTGGTTGCATTTTGTTTTCACTGCCTTCAGTTTGGTCCTCGGTGAAAGGGTTCAGCCCAGCAAAAAATAAATATTCTAGCTTTCAATCCTGAAAACCTCTTTGGTTGCTTTGGCCAAATACACTCTGTATTTAACACACTTTTATTTTCATCTGGAATTATCAATAACCTGGGGTATTGCAAAATCTCAAGTCCACAATGTCGGTTCAGTTCAGGGTTGCAACATTTACCTGGTTCAAGTTTGCTTTGTAATGGTTATGCTAATAATGCTAAGTATGCTCTAAAGATAATGACCAGAAATCTAAGGGAAACTTTAAAAAAATGCATTAAATCTACATTATTTTTTGTCAAATATATTTTTATTAGACTAAAACTAATCTAAAATATTATTGAGACGAATAAATTATGATTAAAAAAATCATTTGAAATTTAATCGTAAGACTAGAAGTTTGTTCCCAAAATTAACACTGAAATCCACAAAAATAATGAAAACAGAAACTACATGTCAGCTTGTTGACAACCACCAAAATATCAGACCAAAAGTCACTTTGGTTGCTGTTACCGCACAAACAATACAAGAGTTCTCAAAACAAAAATATTACTATTATTATTATTATTAATTTATTATTATTATTACTATTTGCACTTCCCATTTTTCCAACTTTCGTGAAATTATAATTGGTGGTTATTGTGTAATGTGTGCTCAAACAACCTTGGTCTAAAGAGAAATACAAGGACAGGAAATAAATTATTTGCCTTGTAACTGCATGACTGTTACTAATGAACATTTAATGCTAACTTTTAAATGAGTTAAATCCAGTCTATGTGAAAGGGGTCACACAGCTTTTTAATGTTGTGATTTTAACATGGTAAAAGCAGGAAAAACAAGTATAAAAAAAGGGCCGGAAAGCTGATGAGATATATGGCAAGAAGGGAAGATGGAGAGATGCCGAAAGCACGAACAGATGGCTGAGAAGAGAGTCAGAACGAGCGGGAGAGTGAGTGAGGGAACAGTATGCAAACAGAGAGAGTACGAGAGGAGGGGAGAAAAATCTGGATCAGGCTGAAAAAGGCCTCAAGTTCACTCTGGGGAATACAGTAAGTAGGACAGGCAAAACTTAAAATCCCAAAAAGAACGGGACCCAAAAATAACCTAAAAGGAGAGTAAACCACTCAGACACAGGAGTCATGCTAGATGGTCAGTCAAAACAGTGCAAAATCTTGCGCTATGTTCTGTCTTTAGGATTTATAATCTACCTGCGGATAATTATCCTAATGGTAATATATGCAATTTCAAATGAGGGGAAATGATAAACAGCAAACCTCCTGATGCAAATCAAGTCGCCTAAAGGAGATTCATCCATATGCATGAAAAGGTGAGCCTCATTTACTGTGTATTACACAAGAAAGAAAAGATTAAGTAGAGCTACCTAAAATTTACGTTTTTCACTGCCCACCTTCATACTTTCGCAACTTGATGCATGGCTCAAAAACTGCTCATCTATTCAACAAACATTCCTTTGCATAATTTAATTCCCAAGAAGTCCATTATCAGGTAAGAAATAATGGGACTTTTTAAGTGGATTAAAAATGTGATTTCAAACACCTTCACACACACAAAAAAACACCCCAAGAGTTTAGCATTGGGACTCACCAGATGTGGGATAAAAATAAAGCAGCTGGCTGACTGACAGCTGTTTGATGAACATGCTTTATGTTTTCTGACAAAACTGACTGATGCAGAACAATGGCAAGAAAAAGCCACTTGATCTGTATGTTCTGCTTACAGGGGAGCTCAGTTATCAGCATGTGGAGGGTAGTTTCATTCTTGGTTTGTATTTTACTCAAGTAAAATTATCCTTGATTGTAATGCTCAACCTAAAGTCCTTAAAAAATAAAAATGATTTAACTTAGATTTGAAGTATTTATGCACGGATGACGCCAAACCTTGCAGATCCATTCTGAAAGAAATCTACAGAGAGGTATTAACAAAACACAACCTAACCTTGAGTGTGTTCTGAGCCGCTGACAATCATCCCATCACCTCAGCAAAACTTTCTCCTTTCAAGGCCCCTCCCCCATCATGACTGACGTTTAGCTGACATTATCACCCACCTTTAGAAAATGAGCACTAACTTTAGCTGGTAAAGGCCGAGTTCAGATGGTAACAATCATGGCAACCTGTCAGACGATGTCTGCTCTGACAGGAAAAATCAATGCAGCAGAAGCCAAAACCCGATTCAGTCAAATTCTCCAAAAATAAAAAAAAAAAGGTGGCTTGTTGTTCTGTGTGCATCCAGCTTTCTCTCCATCAGCTGTCAGATAAGTTGCCTTCAAGCAGTGCTGGAAACACGAGTTGAGATAATATGGAGTAAAACACAACAGCAATGGTTTCCTCATTATGCCACACAACAATGCTCAAAGTGATGTATTATTTTACTGTTTATTAATATTGTTAAGTAGCTACATGTAGCATTGCTCTATTATTCTGGTTTCCATTTTGGAACCAGTCCAGCCAGCAGACACTGGACTTCAATATATCAAATGGAATTTTCTGCTGATTGTAATACAAACTGTATTTAATAACTAATGAATTATTAGTTTTAACTGAAAAGAGTGGAAATTAACTATGGTTTCATTAATCTTAGTTATGAACTGGGAGTAGCAACAGCATCCACTCACAGAGCATTTCACATTTGCACTACTACATGCACAACTTTCACATCTGCACAGCACTACTGTTTATAATACTCACTGGATAGTACTGTCATTATTTTTTACTGTTATTACTATCATGCGTATACTATGTTTACATTTACATGATTTACTTTGATTTACATGATTTACATTTATATTTACTTTATTATACTATAGTATTACACAGTATTACAGACATTATACTGCCCATTATTATTATACATCCCATAATATTAATAGTGTCCTGCCTTTTATACTATAGCACACTTATGGCATATTATATTATATAATATGATATAATATGATTTGATATATTATATAATATTATATTATTTCCAAATTATTCTATTCTATTCACTTTATTTAACTTTATTATGCATAATGCACAATTATTTATTAAAATATAATACCATACAATAATATATGGTTTGTTGTGTTGGAATGTGTTACTCTATATCCTGTTATAGATCATTTAATATTATCATAATATTATCATTATTACAACAATATCATTGCACATACAATATCATTACTACACCATACTGTACTGTATTAGTATATCATAAGCTATAATATAACAATTATATCATAGCTTATTGCTAGCTTATTATTATTCTATTTAAATTATAGATTACACATCAAATTAACCTTTTGGACTATATATAGCACATTACTTTCATGCATTTAATTTATTGTTTAGTTACTCTTTTTTACCTTTACTTTCCATGTTTTCTACTAATGCCCTAATTGCACAGCTGCTTATGTTTTCTTACTTCTTTCTTGTTTTTGTGTTTTACTTTCCACATACTCTGAAGCCTGAGGACTTTATGCCCATTACAATGGGCACAAAGGGCATAAACACCAGCTACTCACAACATGACAGCCACTGAATACTGGCTGGGATGGGGTGTGCAAGGAGTGCCAGAAAGTACGACTACAAACCTGACAGGACAGTGAGGACGACAAAGGACACGCAAGCAAGCACAGAATATACAATTGTGACAGGTAATATGATGAATGCATCGGCTGTAACAACTAACAGAAATGGCAGCAGAATTATGTGTGTGGGCTTGCAAGGGCAATGGATGCAGAAGTGAAAGCATTATCATTACTCCCCTCCTATTGCACACAATCCTTCTTGCTGTGGTTTTTGCCTATTTTTTACACTCTTACAAAAAAAGGAGGAGCTGGCACATGAAGTCAAGCAGGCACGCTTCACTTTCCCAGTTTACTCACACATATGACCACAGCATGCTCCCCCTTTGCCTCCTGCTTTTTAATTGATGAGTCATCCCCTCTGGGTCTTCTAAACTTGGACAATGCACACACTCAACGTGCATGCACAGCCTATACAGGAGTGCACCCGAGACAGAACTTTGCATGCACCCAAACTTGGCTGCAACCACATCGACAGCCGCGAGGCTCGAAAGCTGCCTGGTGTTGATATGTTAGTGCTGCTTTTCTTTCAGACATCCAAAATATAAAGTTTCCAGAATATACCTAAAGAGAGTATTCAGGCTGTAGACGATATAAAGTATGTTTTCACTTAATTCTTTTGGTTAGAGATAATTGATTCAGTTAACTTGATATCAAGAGAATTGTAGAACCAGTTTAAATGAATTGTTTCCATTTCAAACAAGCAATTGAATATAATTTAACCAGATAAATTTCTTAAATCTATTCAACTCAACAGTCAAGCCCTCTCAGATCATTTAATACAAACTGTGCAAAGACTCGTAGAAAATGCATATTCAGCAGGAATAAAAGCTTTTTGATTTTAAAGCCTTTTTGAAAACCTTTCCTTTGTGATTGCTACCTCATAAATTTGAGTTACGTGCTTTACAGTCTGTGTTATGTTTACATTTAGACGCTTGTTAGAATGTTCTGTTTGATGTTAAAGGTACAATGTGTAAGAATTACGGACTTCTAGTTGTAAACATGGGCATAAAAAAATACTTCAAATGCCAAGCATAGCTGATAACATAGGGTGGCCCTCAGTGGCCCACATTCTTTCAGATATAAAGATGTTTTCTTCTGCGAGTGGATCCAGTGGCCTCAGGTGCAGCGATGACTGCACTACAGGTAACTGTATATGAGTACTGTCTTTTTTATGGTCCTTTTAAGACATTACTTATCCCCAAACAGTGCTCCAGCATCTATAGAAGAAGCTGGTACTGCAGTTTTAAAGCTCTGAGGGTTCTTACTTCACACACAGAGTTTTTTGTCCATTCAGAGACACCGTAGTAAAAATACCAACACAAATATGGCAGCTGCCACGTATGTGGCAAGTAGATATAAATAACTCTTTTAAGAGCATAAAAACACAATAGCTATTTTAGTAAAGTTATTAAATACCAATAGAAACAGATAAATTAATGATATTACAATTTTTAGTCATTGACATCTGATTTTGTGACACATTGCACCTTGAAAGTTGGCACCATGAGTGTGGAGGATAGCACAGGAAGAGACACCCACCAACACCACACACTGGTTTGTGTCTTATTCTGGCAGCAGAAATAAAGGTGTTTTGTCTCAGTACCTCTATCTAAGCTTAAAATCAATGTGAAGATAAATTCAATATTCATTTGGAAGAACTTAAATCTTTTGAGCTGATTTTCCATAAAAATTTAATCTGAGTGAATTAGATTCTTTATTGAACAAAACTTAATACTTTAAGTAAGTCTGACTTTGACTATTGAGTTAAACAAGCCTAATAACTGAGTTTGGTTAAACTTAATTCAACCACTTGCTACCAGCTGAAATATCTCATTTAAGCTGGTTCAGCTGTTCTCTTTTTACAGCGTATAGTAAAAAAACTGGGGCTAATTAAGTTTGTCTTGAGAAATTCTCACTCATCCCTCTACCCTACCTACAGCAAGTCATAAGGAAAAACTTGACTTAGTATTAGGAATGAATATTTAGGCATGTCAGACAAATAACTGCCTCTTCAATACAATCCAAATGTTGCCTCAGTAATTTTCTCTAAAATAATTCTATTATCATTTGCGGCCACTTTGAAATAATAATTTGGCTTTGTAATAGTTAGACTGCAGAGAGGAAGCTTGGCCAAGGTCTGCTTTCCAAATAAACTAAATTCAGGATGTTTGACTGCTACCATGGCAACAACCTTTTGCCTAACCTTAACCAAGTAGTCTTATTTGGCAAATCTTAGCCACGCTGCCTCAAACAACCCCAGCCGTCCACTTTATTCCAAGCAGTCTGAATCTGTCTCCCTTCTGAAGGATTTAATATCTTGCAGTAGATCTGCCAGTGACATTTTAAGGTCTCACAACACTGCGATGTGAAGAAAAACCTTTTAAAAGCAAAATGCAGCCCTGTTAGGGACAATTAAACAGAAATAATAAAGGAACAAGAGAAAGAAAATGATAGAAAATCTATTCATGAAGGCTTCTCAACTCATTAAACTACCAGCTGTGGCAATTAATGGACCAAGGGAGCTGATGGTGTATGTCTTTAAAAGACAGACAAAACACTTTGTCTTAGCTATGTTGCTGTCATAATTGAAATCAATATCAATATTGTGACACGGCATGGACGGATATTCAATATGTTTTATCTGGCCTGTGGCTGGTAGGCAGAGTGAATAGTCTGGTTTGTGTTTGCTGCAGGAGAGAGAGAAACCTGCATATTATAGTTAGTCTGAGGCTCAGAGATTAAACCTGAATGCTGCCAAATGCAGCTGGCACAGCGGCTGTGGCTTCCTCTCACCAGGAAAAGAAATGAAATCTTTTTTGACAATAAAACACTGTCTGGGCACTTTGGTTTCATTGTTGAAAACATGTCGGTACCTTCCAAAAGCGATGTGTTGAACAGCGAAATGACAATTTGGAATTTCTCACTGGCATGTGCTTCCAGGGACTCTCATTCAGGCTGAGCAGGGAAGAGATGCCTGCTCATCAGGTTCGTCCTAACTCTGCACAGACATTTGATTTTTTTTCAATTAGGTAAGGGAAAGACGAAAAACGATTGTTTTTCTGTTATATTTTAATGAATAAAACCGATTTATTTGGGAAGAATAAAATGTTATTTTATCTCAATATTATATTATTGCAAAAATCCATCTTTAATAATAGTTTTAGTGCAAAGACAGCATGTTATAGACATAAAAATTTACTTGTTATAAGGTTGATAAAAGATGAAACTGAACGATATTTAACGATATGGCATGTATGGTTGGTTGACTTACGTTATTTTAGTAAAGACATGCCCTCACAAAGTTACTGCTGCAAAGCAGATGAAAGAACAATTTGAGTTCATCAGTTAATTTAAGTGATGCAAACTTGAAATCAGCATAATCAAATCAAACGTCAATCACAACCTGATGCACTTACAACAGACTCAAATATAGTGAGTTAATTTAGGCTCCACTAAATCAAATTGTTCCAGTTAACTCGAGGTTTTAGAACTTTTTTTAAACCACTCAGGTAAAAAAATATTCCTTTGCATTTTTTCTTGGAGGAATATTAATAAAAATAAATGTTTATTCAACAAATATTAGTTAAATGGTTAAAACTTGAAACAGCATTACAACTGGCTTTTAAAATAGTTCAGCAAAACTTTTACGGTTGAAAAAGTTTGCTAAAGTGATGCTATGTTTTCAGTAGAAACAATGTCTAATTGTCAAAAACAAACAAACAACAACAAAAAAATAAATAATCAAGTGTTGAAGCTACATGTATATCCTTTGCAGATGCTGGAGTAAGACGTGACTGCATGCACATTTTCTCCCCTGCATGAGGTTGCTTAGTTCTTTCTTCTGAGTCTGATTCAGAGTCAAACTTTAGACCTCTTACTCATGACTGTTTATTATACCAACGTGTTGGATGGTCATCTTTGTCCATAGAAAGGCTGAGACATCAGCATATCTGCTTCCCTCCTACCTCTCAACCTTTGTCTATCTGAAGAGTTCAGGGCCTCATATTCTTTTTGCATAAGATTTTTTATTATTATTATTTTCAGTCACAAGGGTGCAAACTAAGATGGGGAAAAAAGCTTTTATGTGCTGCTCTCTTTGCCTGGAATGACTTGAAACTTCCTGACCTGGTCTTATTGGATGCGAAGATGCTGGATGATTTGGAGGCCGCTACATCTACTTGTAGACGTTCTGCTTGATGTGGGGATTTTGATTTGCTCTTAGTAGCTTAGTTTGTATCTCTCTTTTTTCTATGTTTGTAAATTGTGCTGTTGTTGTCTTTTCCAGGAAGCTCTTTGGAAAAGAGATTTTTATGATCCATAAGGCTTTTCCTGGTTAAATAAAGGTTATTAGAGTCACAGAAAAATGTGCTCAAAACATCAAAACAGGCAGCTTAAGAGTTAGAAACCTAAAAACTTGGTTGAGAATTGGAGTTTGCATTTTTCTTTTATTCAACTTGTCTATTTGTTAGATTTTACAGTGTTTTTAAAATACCCTGTTAAAACTTTAATTGTAATTTTAAATGCAAAAATATAATTTAAACGAATGAAGTTGGGTATGGATGCATGCATTTAAGTTGTAGCTGTGTTCTAGTTATTTGCAGAAAAAAACAAGGCTGTTTAATTTGATTTAATCTAACTCTGAAAAACTTCCCAGGTTGTTTTCCTTCTCTTTTCCAATAAGAACTGGAATTAAATACATGCATGCCATGTCATACACATGACCAGGAGAAGTTGGCCATGTGTATGTAGAAGCCACTGCAGGTTGTTATTATCCCTCTGTTTATAGATGAACAGAAATAAACTCAGATTATGCTTGTAAAATGTATTTTTGAGTGTATTTTTAAGCCTTCAAGTAGCTGGGATGTCTGTACCTCAACCAAGAGGTGATTGGAAAGTGCAAAACAAGAGAAAGTAACAATAACGATTAAACAATATTCAATGAGCTGATCAAAACCAGATCCTGCATTACTGCATTTTCTTTTTGTTTTGGATGTCTGCCATTGATAGAAAATAAAAATAGGACTTGTGGTTAGAAAATATAATTCCTAACAAAAGAGAATGTGGATACAAGAATGACTAATATCACCGACCAGTCCAAGAAATGTTGCCATGGCTCTTATCAGGAGACTCTAGGGATGACACAATATGAGGACAACAATGTTCTGTTGTATAAATTTCTGTTCTATTTTGTTCTACTCTATTCTGGGCTGCAGAGAGGTCAGAGCATTTCTGAGCATGTCATAATCCCTCCTACTGCTGAAGGAAAAAATATTGCTTCCCTACCCAAGATCTAAAAACAAGGTGTTGCCTGACTCATAGCAGTTATGAGACAAATATCCACACCGCTCCATCTGACACATTCTTATTCCCAGTAGCATGACCGCCCACGGACAAAAACAGAGGACCACAGCTGTAGATACAATGGGCCAACACAAAGCAGGCGGGTGCTGTTTCTGTAGGGCGGGAGATAAATCTGACCACATCACGTTGCTTTAGCACATTTAAATCCCCTGAGGTGATGGTGTGAGGTGGTAAAAGCTGCATAAGACCTTTGTGTGCATGAGCGTGAATGTGAGAAATATTAACTTATGCTTGTCTTAAGAATGCTGTATTGCACAAATGTGTGTGTGCAATTTTGTGACGACATTTGCTGTTTTTGTGCCCTCGTATGTTCTTGTGTGTCACTTGCCAAAGTTTGTAGCCACCGTCATCTCCCTTTCCTCCTGACTCTAATCCTGGCCCTCTAGCTCTCTGGCTAGACATCAGAGGACGCCTTGCCTCTGTTTCTGTTTGACACACACACACACACACACGCAAGAACACAGACACAATCAAAGTTGGCCCAAAAGGCCAATGTGAGACCAAAGACAGTGCAGGGGGAGCGTCCAACCAAGGTCACACTCTGGGTGGAAAGGAGATGCTGTCATCTCTGTCCAACCTGGACGCATGGCCACATAAATGCAGCCAGAAGGAAACCAATATGGCCACCTGTTTGGCTGACAACACAGCGAGGGCAATTAGTTCAACCAGGCAACACATGCAGGCAGGCCAAGAGGATGTTGATGCGGGACGAGTTTGCAAGGTTTGCAATTTGGCTGCATCTTTTGCTTTGGAAGTGACTTTAGAGGAGAGGGTGATAACGCTACTCTGGATGCTCAACAAACCACGATGGAAATCATTTTCTTTAAAACACCAGAAAAGATAAATGTCTCTGCCATCTGCTAGACGTTGAGGCTCTTTAGAAGTGGCTCGAAAAAGCACTGATGCTGATGTTAAACCTAAAGCTTTTCAAATACCTGTAAAAATCATTGCACTTAACCGCCACACTAAAAAGTGTGTTTAAATTGAAATCAGGTGGCTGTGGGGTAACAAGCTGTCACAGAGCACAGCTGAGTGAGTTGCCAAGTCTGTCTTTCTGCTGTTGGCAATCTGCATGATGATGCTTGGATAAAGTTGAATATCAGATAAGGTCAATCACTGAAAGACAGAGCAGAAGCTGCTGTGCAATAAAAATAAGAAAATCTGTTTATGTGAATAAGGGAGAAAAACCGATATCAGCTTTAAAGTCCACATCTGTTTCTAGAGCAACAGCTGGATGGGAAGCTGCACCGACGGCAATCTGTTGGTGCATGGGCAGCAAAAGCAGCGGATGCAGGGGTCAGAGAAAGGCAGAGTAAAAGTGAAATGTTGTGCCAACTCTAAAAACACGAGACACGTTTATGTTTTTAAGACACGCTGTGCTGAAGCAAGTCCCAAACCACTGGAGTCACCGAGCAGAGGGTTGCTGTACGGTCCTACACAAACCACTGCTGCAGCTGTGACATCCTTAACAGATGTCACCTTTTGGACTGTATGTTGTTCTATTTCAATCTGAGGGGAGAAAAAAACAAAACAAAAAAACAAAACAAAACCCCATGAGAGCAGAGGTATTTCATCTATAAACCCATGTGATATTCCATCACTTTCCAGCTATACCCTCTTGTAGAAATATGGACACTTCAGATATTTGCATTATGTTAAATATTATGAATGATATAATAATAATAATAATTAAGGAATAAATAAATTGGAAGGAATAAAGGAATGCCTGAATGTTCAACCATCGGAGTATTTGTGGAAACAAACTGCTGCAGAATCTCTTTCCAAAGGACGGCAGGGAGAACAGATCATGGTGGGGGTGTGTGGAGTCCGATTGTGTTGCAGACTCTGTTGAGACAGCTTTTGGGTGTAATGTTCTTAATGGATGGAAGAGAAGTTCTTTTTGATCTTCTCTGCTATCCTAACCACTATCTACAGTGACTTCCTGTCTGAGACCCTGAACCTGCCACAGCAAATGGAGATACAGCTGGTCAGCACAGTCTCTACAGCCCCATCTCCACCAGTGGTTCCGGGTCAGTACAAATTTTTATTTGTTACAACGAGCAAAAAACTAGGAATCATCCCTTCCTGTGCGACTCAGATCTAAAAACAAAGCCAGAACAATGCCACGTTTTAATGTACCTTGGATTATTTTGGTTTTTATAGATTAATAACTTGTTGTGGACCAACTATTTCACCGGACCACCTTAACTGGACCCTTGCTGATGTAACATGATCATACTTGATGGGGCATCGTCTGCTACTGATGTACAATGTGGCATTAAAGATAAATTACATTTGCAACTGGTCGAACTGGTGTTTTCAGCTACTTCCAGTATGATCCCACTGCTGAACAAAGTCAGGATTTTTTTCTGAACCATAACTGTGGCATGGGTGTAACATGTTAACAAAATACCAATTTCATCAGCGCAGGGTTGTGTGTCTGAGAGGCATGATTGCAGGTAAAGAACTGCCAACAAATATTAAGTGTAAACTAATCTTCTCTGAGGTAAACTTCAGATTTCCCATGTGTCAGTGAATGCAGCATGTAATGCACTTCTATATGTTGTTCTACATCAACACTGAAACTTTTTCCAAATTAAACATCAACTTAAGTTGTAATAATCTGTGAATTATTTACTAAAATCTGGGCCAAAAAAAAAAAAAAAAAAATTCTCATTAGTGCCATCCTTTTGCTGGTCAGTGCTCCTGGCTGGTCCCTTCATCAAAACCTGCCCCTGCATATTTAAGTATAAATCTTTTCTATCACCTGTCAATTACGTGGTTAGAGAAGGGTTTTGCTCCAATTTGTATTTCAGAACATAATTTCTCCTTCACCACTTCATGGCTCCTAAAAGGTAAACCTGCCTATCCAACATCTGCATAGCACCAATAATTTAGAGAAGATTTACTTGTTTAATCTTGACACGCGCAAGAGCCTGCTAGTTTCCTACTCCTCAACACAAGCCGAACGATAAACAACAACAACAAGAGAGAAGGTGCTGGGGTAGAAAAGCTGATCACCGACAGTCACCTCATGATTCAAGGAAGGGAAGGCAGGAGAGGAAAGGGAGTTGCGCAGAGACAGAGTGAGGAACAGAAATGTTTGTGCAAAAGTAAAAAAAAACAAAAACCAAAACAACAAAAAGCTAAAAAAGAGGGGGTGTTAGACTCTTTTACCATGAAAATTCCCCCCATGGTTGCGACACCAATGGTCTTCTTAACATTTAAATCCAAGAAGACCTGCCTCGTCTCATCTCTGTGGGACAGGCCATTGTTGTTCTAAATGAGACCCATCGCTGTTGTATCATCTGCAAACTTTATAATGTTGTTTGAGGCAGAGGCAGCGCAGCAGCTGTGAGCCAGCAGTGTAAACAGCAGTGGGCTAAGAACACATCCTTGTGGGGCCCCAATGAAGAGAAAGATGGAACTGGAGATGGTTTTTCCCACCTTCACTGACTGTTATCTGCTGGTGAGGAAATAAACAGAAAACTGGCTACAATTCCATTAAATATTTTCAAAGTTCATTATAATATTCTGTTACAGTTTCACTGCTTATTTTCATTCCTGAATTCAATCAAACACTTGAACGAAATATGAATCTGCTATTTTAATGATAAAAAGTGTATAACTTACACCGAGTTACAAAACGTATGTATTAAAGACATTAATATGTTGACATAATGCAAAAGAAAAGTGATAGAACAATACATTTCTGTTAACATATATGCAATTTTACATGTTCTTTCTTAACCTTTTAAAACAGGGGAAAACTGAGAACAGATGGTATCAATTGGCCATTTTGGAGACCTTGCCTGAACTGTTTGTACTAAAACCTTCTACTTCACTTTATACAGAGATAACAATCACACATTGTATTTGAGAGAGGTTTGGAGCTACAGCTGCTCCTTCCAAATTGATATTCACATTCATCCTGAAAGTGAAAGTGTTTCCTTTATTAGGCAAGCCTGTGCTATGTGCCATCTTCATTTATGTTTAACTGCTAACACGTATACTGATATTTACACATCTTAATAAATCTCACATCAATGTTTGATCCAGTTTTAATGCTACTGACTCACTGATAATTGAATCAATATAGAGATGTAGATTGATCTATTTTTACATCACAAAAATTTATTCCAAATTATATTAATTTTGTTTTTATTTTAGGTACTTATTCATTGATGTGCCTAAATATTTTTGACCCACTGCTGAGCTTTTGTGCCTGCAGAAGCTTAAATACAGATTTTGCAGAAGCTTTACATACAAACACACATCAAAGAACCTGAACTATCCATTCAAACATGCATCCAGAGGGTGAAAAGCCTTTTCCTCTCATTAATGCCAAATCACTTGTGTAAGACTAAATGGTATCTACCTTTCTACCTTCAACCATCAGAGAAGAGTTGTCTGCCAATACCAAGTTAACCAGCCATGCTTTTACCGTCATTAAAACTGCCCTGAGTCTGACTGTATGACTATATCACTGTAGAAATGGTTGAAAAAAAAGGAGAGATCACAAACTTCTGTTCATCAAGTTTTCTTTTCATCTGCGTTACGTTAGGTTGTACATTAAATGTTTTATGAACAGCTTCTACTGGTCTCACCGGCTCTGTAGCTCCCTTTTTTCTAACACAGTAAGTATACAAACTTAAGAGAGGTCATTCTTCTTTATCTACATGCATGTGCAATGCAAGCCATTAAAAACCAGACTTTCTTTAAATGACAAGCTCACCTTATGATTAATAGATCTATCCAGAGCTGGGAAGCTGGCACAGGCAGAGGGCAGTATATCTTAATACACAAGTACCTTCACTTCTTTATTCTTTTTTCTACTGAAAGGAACAAAAAGCTTTTAGACATTTTTCCTCTTAAGTCTGCTGCTGCCAGGAAGCAGAGCGCAGAAGATGGCTTGACTTTTGAGGTCAGTCATGATCTGAAATGTGAACACGTTATCTGCCATGTGGTCATGCTCTGGTGGATTACCTCAGCTATTCAGTAAAATTAGCCTCCTTCGGTCCAGTGGGCCGATCAGCTCTCGTGACTGTCCCTCTCATTACTGCACTTATGTAAAACACTAATGGGAGCGTCGTTCTGCAGAGACCCTCATCCAATCACCTCTAGCGAGCGCACCCCCCCTCCCACTTTCTAATATGACAGTCACGATTTATACCTCCATGCTGCAGGGCATATTAACCATTTGGGACAGTGTGCCATCTTGTAACCACTTTCATCTGTAATAACCCAAGGTAAGACGCCATCATATTTCATCCCCTCTGTGAATCTTAAATGAATTTGCTCACTTTTTCTCTCTTTCTTTGACTCCTTGCCCAAAACTCCCCCAACCCTCATTTCTCTCTTATTCTCTTGCCTCCTCTCTTTCTTCATCTTTATCTCACTCCGTCTTCCCCTCCCCTGCAGGGTCTTTACTCATCTGGAGACTCGCCAGGAATGCAGATAGGATCACTCACAGATGTACAATAACTTGAGGGGAATAAATATGTCCTAATTGAGAGAAATGATGTAATATTGATTCCAGGGCCTCTAAACCTTTGGCATAGATAGGGCGCTCTGCCGAGCCCGTGACATTTCGATGGTGTCCGCGAGAGTTAGTGTGTGGGATATTAGGTATAGGTGTTGCTGAAACTGTGACGTGCTTTTTTTTTTCTCTATAGAAACTAAAAATGTGTTTTTTGGTTTGCAGAGAAAGTCCTGGCTCAAGTGACTACACAAGTGTGAGGTAGATGTACAGGGGTGATGTTTTCCTTCCTGGAGAGTGTACTGCTTTAGTGGGTGCTAGTGCTCTTGGGTTAAAGCGAACACATAACACAAGCTGACACATATATATAAGGTATACATTTTCAACACTTTAATGCTGTGTGAATTCTGGGCATAAAGTTGAACTGTTTCTTGTTGAACCAGCTATATGCTCCTGCTTAGTGTAATGGAAATATTTAGTTTTAGCATCCTGGTTCACTTTGAATCACCTCAACACCTTTACTGATTGAAGGAATTAATATAAGAATTAAGTTTTTGCATAATTAATCCATGTTCATGTTAAGATATTGACTCTCTACCTGGCTATTCATGTCAGACATCCCAAAAATGAATAAATCTTTGTGATTATTATATGTTGCTGGCCGTTCAACTGGTGCTCTGGCAGTTGTTTGGTGTGTAGTTTGTCAGCATTAAATATAGAATACGCTTCATGAATCAATGGGAAAATATCCCAAACATCCCATAATAACAAGATTGAATCCATTCAGTTATGGGAAGGACTCTTATCCACAATAATATCATTACTAAATATGATTAATGAATAAATTCAGTTTCAGAAGTTGTTGCTCTCAGTTTTCAAACCTGACAGTTTTGCTGCTTCTCTAATCTGAATGTAAAACACACAAGAATCCAAATTAATTCACTTTTTGATTTTGAGCTTGTTGCAACAACAGATAAGAGGTAATGGTGGTCTCATGTCAAGCCATAAAGCTGACCCGCAGCTGCAGACTTTGCAGATAATGATGGTTTTGTTCTGACTGAAGCATCCTCTGTTCATCTCATTAGACAACGTAACTCCTTCCAATAAGCGAATGCGGACCGGTTTCCAATTTATACTGTTATTGTGCACCAACCAAACAAATGAGGGAAGCTCAACCTTTAATAGTTGTGCAGACGGGCCTGATTATAATAGGGAAAGCTGAGTAGAACAAAGGGATTTTCATGCGGCTTTGTGAGAGGTGATTATAATTAAAAGAAGGCCTTTTGTAGTGCTCCAAAATGATTGTGTTGAATCTACATCAGAAACTTATTGGTCTGCATGTGTATATCATTTGTGATAGAAGCATAAAGGTGGAATAGTTGTTTATATTAGCAAAAAGTTGCATGTTATAGTAGCATCAATACCAAAAACTGCAATAAATAGAAGATATTGGATTGTAACTTGTGGGATTTTCAACAATTTGGTCAGTGTTGCCATAAAATGATAAATGTAGTGGACAGAGTTTCCAATTTAAACTCTTCCTGTGCACAGTGGCATGTCCAGAGTTTTAACTTCATGAAACTGGGCTGGTGGCATTGAATCCTGAATTTCTCAAGCTGAATGCAAGCGAATATAAAATAATTAAAGAAAGAGAATAATCACAGCTTTGTGTAAATACAGAATTTGACATGTAAAACACTTAACCAGTGTCAAATAGTTAGGAATTTAATGAAGATTGGTATTAAAATCAAATCAGATTTTACAAAACACCCCAAATTTCTACATAGTCATTTGCTTTTCCTCAACCAGTTTTTAATTTAGGGATTTTTATTTAGATAATAGGTTTGCATCTGCTACTCAGTTAAGCTCAAACTACCATCTTCCAGGTAGATTTTTTTCCGCTTCTTTCTATTAAGAAATTTTATGAGGAAGAGGTTTCCACATTTTAAATTTTACCTGATCTCAACTTTGATTTGCTTTTTGCCTGGAAATCAATTTGTGTCTATGTACATGTCTTCAATAGAAAGTTGATTATATTTAAAGTTGTGTTTTACAGAAATGTTATGCTTTTGTTCCTCTAATAGTGTGATAAATGTAAATCTAATAAAGGTTTTGCACTTTTTGGAAATGTCCATTAGTTTGGTGTTTTGGGTCAAAGATTTTTTCTTGTTTAAAATCCAGATATAAAATTAGGTCTTCATAGAAAACTTTCTGTGCTTTTTATTACTCTTTGTTTTTCTTTTTTGGTTATTTACTGTACTCCATCACCTCCATGTTTGTTTCATGTTTGTTATTCTTATGGCGAAATTACAGCTAAATGATCCAAAATGTCCCAAAAAATAGGAAGAAAGCTGGATTCCTCGTTACAACATGAGATTCCATGTAATTGTTCATTTATTGCAGGGGTGGCCAACGTCGGTCCTTGAGAGCCACCATCCTTCAGGTTTTCCAAATTTCCCTGCTTCAGCACACCTGATTTATTCACTAACTAATTTTTCCTGTCATTCTTCTTTTTTTGTAGTTTTTTGAGACTTCATTTTTTGGAAAATGTATATAGAATGTAAACAGAGTTTTTGACAATTGCTTCGCAAATGTGTTAAAGGGTTTTTGTAGGAGGGGGACTTGGTGGGTTTTTACAGAGTTTTTTATCACTTACTAGAATGGAAATATTATCTAAAATATATGCAAAAAGAACTAAAAGGTGTAACAGACATTATAAAAGATGCAGACATTCCAGTATTTTTCTCAACAGCAGCCCGTTCTGGAATAAAATGCTTGGTTTTCAGGTGCAGCAGGAATTCAGCCATGACCTTTGACACTTTTCTGCCTTCACAATTTATTGCTGAGCTTCAGTCTGTTGTTGACTGAAAACTACAAATTCAGCCTGTCTCTAAGGGCTCTCAAATAACTCATTGTGTGAAACAAAATTAATCATAAATGGAGGTAAAAGACAAAGTGGATTGGGGGGTAAATTAATACACTAAATAATCAATTTAATTACACAGAAACAAAACAGCCCATGAGAGGTGTGAATATCTCAGCTCGATGATGCACAACCGTATCCAAAAAGAAGGGTTGCTTCTTAAATTAAGCATTCCTTTGTGAACTTGAAAGCTAATTCAGGCAGAATTTAGAAAGAAAGCACAACCACCATCGTCTTGTTTTGTCAATTTGAGCAAACTTGCTGCAGCGTTGAGAGTTAAGGGATGAGGTGTGATGTCCTTCGGGATGAGGAGGCAGCTGAAAGGGATTGTTTTAACAGCCAATCAAAAATCACAGAAGAGCTTTCAGCATATTCCCAGAATGAAGACCAGAAACAAGGTTGGGTATTGGCCCTAAATTCAATCTAAGTTTAAATAAAATGTCAGGACAGGTAGGTGAGTAAGGCTGCAAGTGACAGGCTGGCTCTGCATCGTAAACAGCCTGATAGCAAATCAAACTTGTCAGTAGCAGCAGGAGGATAAAAAGTAAGGAGGAAAGTCCACTAATTTATATCCCAAAAGTTTCCTTTCAGGCCACCAAACAAGAAAAAGACAAAAGAAAATTTTCAATCAAAAAATTAATCACCCTGTTGTCAAAGTCTGTAAAGTTACACATAATCCGTGTGAAAGCAGCAGTCAGCGAAGTGTCAGACTGAATTACAGACTTGAACTGTATCTGATCAGCTGCACTGAGAGAGTGGCGGAAAGATCATCCACCAGGGGCTGAGGAAAATATTTACACAGCATCTTCTAATCAGGCATTTTAACTTTCAGCAATTATGAGAGAGGAACCACTTCCATTAGGAGGAAAAATCCATTCTTCTCTCTCTTCTTCCCTCAAGTGCTACAACAAGTGTCTGTACACATATATTTCTTTCTCTCACCTGCCTAATTAACAGTCAGCTGAAGATGTTTGTGCCGCTATGATGTTAATGGAGGGATGAATATCTAAACACTACCAAAAATAAAAAGAATAGCACATATAGACAGAGAATCAAGTACACTGCCCATCCAAAAAAAGGTTGCACACTCTAATATTTCGTTGGAACTTCTTTAGCTTGGATTACAGCACGTTTGCCGTGGCATTGCTTTGATTAGCCTCTGCAAAATCACAATATTTATTTCTGTCCAGAGTTGTGTTAATTTTTCTCCAAGAGTCTTCTCCAGCACATCCAAAAGAGTCTCAATTCAGTAAATGACAGGACTTTGTGGTGACCAATCCATGTATGAAAATGATGTGTCATGCTCCCTGAACCACTCTTTTACAATCTGGCATTGTTATCTTGGAATCTGGTTGGTGTCAGGGATGAAAAAATCCCCTGAAGGAATATCCTGCTCATTCTGTATATTCAGGTATATGCTGACCTCATTTTCTTTGGATACATAACATTGCTAAACCTGGACCTGACCAAGTGCAACAACCCCAGATTGTAGCACTGCAGGCTTGTACAGTAGGCACTAGGCATGATGGCTGCACCACTTCATCCTCCTCTCCTCTTACCCCGATGCTTCCATCACTCTGGAACGGGATAAATCTAGAATCATCAGACCACATAATCCTCTTCCATTGCTCCAGAGTCCAATCTTTCTGCTCCCTAGCAAATTGAAGCAATTTTTTCCAATTAGCCTCACTGATAAGTGTTTTCTTAAGGCTACACAGCTGTTTAGTCCCATTCCCTTGAGTTTCCTTCACGTCGTATGTGTGAAAATGGTCTTACTCTAATTATTAAACGTAGCCGTGAGTTCTAGTGTTCACCAATCTTCCTCAAAGATGATGCTTCCCCACCATCCTTCCTGTTTTTAACGATGTGTTGGACAGTTATTAACCCAGTTTCAGTCGTTGCAGCGTCTCCTTAGATGTTTTCTTTGCTGGAAGCCAATAGTTGGACCCTTCTGAAATAGATTAACATCTTTTCCAAGACCACATGTTTTTTTTAAGAAATGAGAACCTGCTCACTGCATCAGTTAGTAAAAAAACCTTCCAGCTGAATGATAATCATCCATGCAGTGGTTATCCAATGGGATGCTTACCTATTTGCTAAGTTAAATCCAGGTGGTGGCTTTACTTTTGGATGGACAGTGTATATCATCTGGAAATCAGGGCATAAAAATAGGGTGAAAAGAAAACACCAGCATATATCTTTTTACCTATTATTGTCCGTTCTCACAGCTATCAGGTAATGGAGTTTAAAAAACCCCATCATCCGCTATGAAAACTTAATCAGATGAAAACAGACAGAGAGGCTTTTATCCACCATCAGTTTAAAGCTACGATTTGCACCTATTTTTCCTGATTGCCACCTTTTACCTCTGTTAGCCAGTTGTGTTCATTGCCCATGACAAATTTACTTCAAAGGAAGCCTCCATCATGACCCATTTTCTCTTCCACCAACAGCTGTTCAATAAGCTGGAATTTTCCCATGAGCCCCTGTAGATCGAGAGCTGGTGAGGAAAAACCGTGTTCAGCACTGAGGCAGAATCACAGGGAATCACTTGACATATCAGAAATCCAGAGATCATGTGAAGAGACTGGCTCATTACAGCTGAGAAGACATGTGATGCACAACAAAATCAAGACACATATGATGAGGGTAAATACAGTGAAGAGGCATCCAGAGGAAAATCAGAGGAAAAAAGTGCAGACATGGCTGTCATATGAACCTTTGCTTTTCATACACAGATGTGATTAATGACTCATGCTGTTTTTCTTCTATGCCTCCTCATTAATACTCAGGCTCCGTCCACAAAAGGGCAAAGAAAGGAATTGAAAGCCTTGAACTGAAGACCAGTTTATTTTTACCCTGTACCCAAAGTATTGCATTTCATTGATAAATGAATGATGGAAAAAGTAAAAAGGAAAACTGATTGGACCGATTCTTGAATGAGAACAGCATCATATTTCTGTTTCAAAGAGAAACAGTGTTTTGAGTGACAAGGCTGGGCTCCTACAATGATAAAAAGGCTGAAATTACAGTAGACAAGTAAATATGGAGCACATTTTGAGCAATAAATAGGTCTGTCTCTACCATCCATAAGCAATAACCACTGTGATTTGCAGGAAGCTGGTGGGTCCACCCTGAGCATGCTCATGCTCACATGTACAATCCTTTCAGAACCATCAAAGAAAAACCCTTAAATCCAAAATATTCTCACTCTGATTCAATAATAACCACTGCACCTTCATACAAGGAGCTTTCAGCCGATTAAGGTTTGAGGTTTCTTCTACCAACACATTTGCATTGCATGGAAAAAAGTAGCATAACCCACATCAATCAAAACAAAGCTTCAACTAAAGTAGAGCAGGACCTACTTTTGAAGACTTGGCTCCAGCTGACTAATTTAGAAATCTGAGACAATGCCATTGTGACGAACGGCCCAATGACGACACACCGCACGCTCCATGGACAGACAGAAAACAGGCGATCAGCCTGGGGAATAAACATGCTTCCTTACCTATTGCCATTTCTATGATGCTCACTTGGCTCTCTGAGGGGAAAAGGATTTTTGGCGGCTTGTCTGTCAGGGGAGCTGTGAAAAAACAAACACAAAGACAGACAACATTAAATTCCCTATCCTTCTTCCCAGTGGACTGGAGGAGTATGATTTATTCATTGAAGTACACATAAAAACCTGCATTAAAAAGGGGGGGAAAAAACACATAAATATAATATTTAATGGAGTTGATGGAGAAAAAAGGGATGGATTACAACTCAGAATTACCCATTCAAAGTTCTAAAACATCAATGCACTTCCAAAGCAGCTGCTGCTTTTGTAGTAATGTTATTCGCTCTTTGTGTAAGTGATGATAAAGTGGCCCTGACATGCACTGCCGTACTGTGTTTCATATACAGTAGCTGTGTAACAAGTGAGGCATCTGTGAATCTGCATTGCACCCCGAGGTAAAAATTACCCACAGCTACAGTGTGCAAAACATGATTAGAATCCGCTGTTTTGTGCATATTAACAATAATAATAATAATAATAATTCAGCATTTAAAAGTGGATCACAGCATTAAAACACCTTTTGTCACAGATCCCTTCGAAGTACACCAACTCCAATTAGGCAGCTGCTAAGTAACAAAGACGTGCACTTAGAGGCTCCTCATTATAAAGACTCTCTAATTGGTTCTAGTCTTCAAAGTGGCATCAGAGAGGTTTTCTATCCCTACATGCTTGGAAATTCTCAAAGGGACGAGGCTAGTTTTGGTACAAATGAGTTGTGATTTGACTGGAATGATGATTGCTGAGTTGAACCAGGAGGAAAACTGAGCTGAGAGGAGAAATGTTTTCCAAATATACATTAAAGTGCATCCAATACTTCAATGCTCCGGTCCTGTTTTTTCTCCATTCAAAGAATCATCTTGGAAATAGTTATGCAAATCTCCATTTGAGGCAAATAACAGCTTTATGATGCAACAACAGAAATCCTAAAACACATTTTTCCCTGCTAGGTTTGATGCTGCAGACAAGATACAGCCTAATTAATAATAGCTTGTAATTTTCTTGATTTTCAAGAACAGAAATATCTTTTATTTCATCATGTGGTAAAGTATCATGTATCATTCATTTCTAATAAACATCAGCAATTTAAACTAACTTTGTCCAAAATTTCTGACCACCATTCAGTCACCTGCACGAAGTTCAGGTAAATTTATTCACACTGTTCTACATTAATCTGCATGAAGGATTTCATTTAGGCATTTGGGTTTTAGGTTAAGATTTAGTGTGTGTTTCTTGTTTTTAGATCACTAAACTTGGATAACTAATCTAAAATAGGGCTGGGCGATATGAACCAAATTTTATATCTCGATAATTTTTACCTTAATCAGGATCTACGATATAACTCAATATATTTTTTTTGTCAAGTAACCAAAGAGACTGTTCTAATTCACAGCCTTCAGTGCTAAATATACTTTTATTAAAGATCAGCAGCACATGTGCATTAAAACAGTTGACTGAAATTAAAGTAGCTTTATATTAAATTAAATGCTCCTAAAACTAAATTAATGACCATAACAGCAATACAGATGCTTTTAAATCAATCTCGATAAAAACGACATTTCCTCATTCTATATCGTGTCTGATAAAGTCTGGATATATTTGAAAATCTCAGTATATTGCCCAGCTCTAATCTAAAACCAATTAGTTTTTTCTAATAGCTGATTATAAAAGTAATTTGTTTCCCAGGTGAGCTTAATTAAAGAAACTACACAGGGAGGTTGTTCCACTTTATTAAGCGAGTCCCAGTTTCCATGTAGTATGGGGAAAAAGAAGAATCTTTTCTACAATGAAATAGCTAAATGTCTTGTGAAAAGGAATGAAAAACTTTAGACATTTCACAAAAATGTAAGTGGGATTGTCAGACTGGTATTTAAAAAAAAGTTTTTGTGATACAGGGAGCAAAGGGGTTTGTTCAGATAAAGCCTCAGGGAGAGTCTCCATCAGGCAAATGCATGGAATTGAGAGAGCAGCTGTTAAAAAACACTGATAAGCAGAAAGCAGGTATTTGAAGCTGCTGGTGTCTCTGAAATCCCAAAAATACTCCATGCTGCAGAGGCTGCAGTTGTACACAAAGCTGTATTTCAGTCGCCCTTAGCCAACCCGCACCAAGATAAATGTTGGCAGTGGGCTCAGAAATACTTGAAGACTCATTTTCAAACAGTTTAATTCACTGATTCTACACTGGATGGTCCAGACAGAAGGAGTCCTGGATGGTTGGAGGATGGTCTCCATGTCCCAACAAAGCTGTGATGTCAGCTAGCTGGTGGTGGAGGGGTGTCTTGGGTTGGGAAAATGGGGAGTGAGATGGTAGACAATTTAGGATGAAGTATTGCAGTTTCTAAATTACTATTTCTTGCCATGGTGCAAAGGAAAGAACCTTTACTCCTGCAGTAAAGACAATGAATCATCCCATGCTGCAAAACATTAAGTCTTTGGCTGCTATTGGTATCAAGGGAGAAATGCTCATGTGGCCATCGTCCCATGGTTGTTAAGGTGATATCAAAGATGTTAACATGGAACATGGAACTTTTTCTTTTAGAAAAATGACAATACAAAAAATACGACAGACGTACATTTTAGTTCTTTACAACCTATTTAATTGTTTTTAAACTGACACGCTGAATAATTTGTAACAGGAATTTGAGCGATTGTAAAGAAATGCTGCTTCATCATTGATTGTTCTGGTTGATAAAATCCAATCTTAAATAATTTTTTGATAAATTATAAATAATTTTCACCATCAGCCACTTTGATTATTTAGAAGAAATTAACAAAAACATCGAAACAACTTCTGACTCTGTGATGCAACAAAGAAAGAAAGAAAATACTTGCTTTCTTTTTAGAGATTCTATGTTATCTCTGGAAGAAATGCAAAGACTGTGATTTTGGAGGGGAAAAAAACACTTTTAAACAATATGGTCTAAAAAAAAACACTAATAAATGTTAGAAGTAAAGAAACCTTTCAAACACACATGCAGGAAGCACTATATGGGTCTTTGTTTGGATGAACTTTTTGTTTTACTACAAAGGAATTTTGTGCTATTTTCAGTCTCAGAGGAGATGTTCCTCATTGGCGTCCACTCATTTGTGCAAATCACAGAATCCCTCCATCATTCTGATGTCAGATTAGATGACGGAAAACCTCAAGATGGTCTAACAAAATGTTATGCAACTTAAGAGTAAACTAAAATAAAAAAAATAGCTCAATAATCACAAACTTAAAAAACAGGAATACAGATATTCATGTCTTTCTCATTGCTGATATATTTTAGTTGTTTTAATTAAGAATTATATTACTTCTTGACAAAATAAGCTTATAATATAGTACTTTTTTCATTATGACATAAAACGAAAAGTTTCTTACTATGATGGTTTGTGTTTTGCAAATCAATGCAGCATTTGAAGAGTAGAAATGGTGCAGAAGGAGGTATTTAGATGAAATGAATAGAGAAGCCAGGGATAAAAACATCAAACGTGGAGCTCACAGAACACGCTGTTAAAGTGAATATGAAAGTTATACCTTACATGATAAAAGCAGGAACAAAGACACTAAATCTATAATCACATCTTTCTAATCCACCAATGGATATAAAAGCAATTCCTTGTCAAAGGATATTTAAGGCAGCATTTTTCTTTTTAACCATTTAAAGTCTGACCCAAGAAAAATGGGGAGAAAAGTTTTGATGTTTTCATTTGAAATTGGCCCTTTAACAACAACAACAACAAAAATAATAATAATAATTTTTGTATATTTACCATTTACTACTGTGTAGTATGTCAAAGTTATTGTAGCACGTATTGTATTATTATTACTCCAAACTTACCTGTATCAACCAGGGGGCAGTAGATAAGTATCATAATATGCACAAAAGGGTTTTTACCATAAAATGCTGCAAAAGGTCTAAGAAACTTCTATATGATGCAGACATCATTATAGGGTTAAACATGGTGATGTTCCTGCTGTATTGTGAGTTGCCCTAAAAATGACAATTCTTCTAACAAATCAACAGACTGCAATAGTTTAAAATCAACTCTTTAAGGTCAGATCGATAGGACTGGGATATTCTGGCCAGACACCAATTTTAACTATTTATAATTTAATGCATTGTCTTTTCCTTTAATTACACTACAAACAAACAAAAAAACTAATACCAGTGCCACCATCATGTGTCCAGCTCCTAACCTGCAGAAACCCAAAAAAATTAAACATCTTCCTGAAACAGACACATGTTGATGCGTAACAAAAATATCTTGAGGAAATCATGCTCAGGAAGAGTGTTAGCGCGACGCCTATAGCGAACAAACAGTCCGATAAGACACACAGTGCTGTAGGAGGTGAATGAATCATTGCTGTATATAAGCCCCATTCTCTTCAGGCATGATGGTCATTTTGATCTAAACACCTGTGCCTGTTGAGTCTGAAAAAAATAACAGTATTCACTCACACTGCTGATGGTTATCAATGCTTATTCTCTTTTAATTCAAATGTGAAAGCTAGTTTTGATTTGCAAGTGGCACCGAGTGAGACGAAGGTGAAATCCCAACCCTGGAAGGCATTCAAAGTTGTGGTGCATTTTTTAACAAGCTTTTAGAACATGGGGTTGGTTTTCGGCAAACCTGGTTTCATCTCTGACACTAAAAGGTACCAAAGTAGGAGAAGACTGCTTAATAAAACACTGTCCTTCATCCAAATGAAGGGCATGCTGCTGATATACTGTTAGTTAGTGGGATCTCACCAAGCTGGAAGGCATGCAAACGCACATTCACATGCAGACACATGAATTCGAGATGCATTAGTGAAGCTGGCTGGTCTTCAACAACAAAACCATAATTCTGTGGTGGGTTATTATGAGTGGGAGTGAGCAGGGTTTTCGCCAAAGGGGGTGCGAGAAACACATCCAACCTGACCTGCTTCCCTGCACACATAAACACGTGCATAAGCACATTGCACACAATCTGACGCATTCCTACACACACAAATGCTGAAAAGACCAATGTCTCTAGACGCCCAGGAGAAAATCTTTAAAGTGTCCCTTGCAGGCCCTGTGATCTGCTCTCGCTGTGATCACATGATGATGGATGGAGAGATGGAGTAATGAAACAGAAAAAAGAAACTTTGTTCTTTCCCATTAACTCCACCATCACCTTTTCTCCCTCCGCCCATCGACGTGTCACTCGCGGTTTGTCTTTGTAGCTCTGTCTGTCTGTTTCAGTCGCTCTCAGGGCTGAGATGGAGGGAAGATGAAATAGTGGGAGAGGAGGGAGGGAGGGAGGGAGGGGGTTGTGGTCTTCTGTTCACACCTCATTAAAGACCACTTCAGCAGACATAAGATTAAGAGGAGTAGCGCATGTGTGTGTGTGTCTGTGAACATGAGATCATTAAAGAAAAGATGCAGTGTTCTCACAGTGCATCTTTCCTCTGCAGTAAATAAATGAAAGCAGGTTTTGAGAAACTTGAGAAGCAAACCTTGTTAGTTATACATGTATGTTAGAAAAACCTAAACAAAAACATCTCCCTCTTCTTGGAGTCTGCAGTCTTCTTAATTAAACCTCGTGTTTTTGATTTTGGCAGCTTGACTGACGCCTAAATTTACTTTAAAATAATTTCTATTTAAAGGTCAATAATCAGTGCTTTGAAAAGAAGACAGATTAATTAAATGGTAATAAGTACATTTTAGAAAATGTCATTTTCTGACAAAAAACTGGTGATATGTAGTTTCAAATGTAATTACAAATGAAATTTCTATAAAAATCACTTTTATTTAATATGATTTTCAAAATTTTCATGCAGCTAATTCATGGAAAAATGATTCTTGGTTACTATCGTTTTTTTTTATTTAAGTGAATAAGGACCAAACCACACTACATTATGCTTTTAGTTCAACGCTCTTACTTGCACATCCTAATTCCAGCCTTGCAAGTCCTGAAACTACAGTGCTAATGTAAAGACAAAGTTAAAAACATTTGTTATTGTAGAAATTTCATCTAAATGTGGGGAAAGTGTTCATACCCCTTGAGCTTTTGCTCATTTTGTAAAGCAAGGTTCAATTCACCATCTGAAAATGGCAAGAGTATGATGCATCTGCAAACCTACCGAGTCATGGCCGTTCATGTAAACTGAGCCAAGAGGCCCAATGTAACTCTGGAGAATCTGTCTACAGGACATCTATCTGCCATGTACTGCACAAATCAGGCCTTTATGAAAGACTGAATTGGCTGTATTGACAGTCGTCGTTGAAATCCATTTTTATTTGAAGGAACACAGCAAACATGTGGAATAAGGTTTGCATATGGCAGCATCATGCTGTGGGGGATGCTTTCCTTCAGCAGAGACAGGGAAGCTGGTCAGGGTTGAAAACCTACTGGAGCCTGTAAAAGACTTGGGAGTGGGGCAGAGGTAAATCTTCCAGCAGGTTAATGAGCAGAAACATACAACCAGAGCTACAGGGGAATGATCTAGATCAAATCATTTTCATCTCTCAAAATGACCAAGTCAAAGTTCAGACTTAAATTCAATTGAAAAATCAGTGGAAACTGCTGTTTGAAACTAATTCAGTCTTTAGATATGCAAAATTGGTAGAGACATTTCCAAAATTTTTTGCAGCAATAATTGCTGCAAAAGGTGGTTCTACAAAGTGTTGACTGAGTATTGAAAAGTTCAAGGGGTATAAATACTTTTTCAAGTTACTGTAGGAACAATTTAGTTTAAAAAAAAGCTGAGAAGATGAGGAGGGCACTCGTGTCATGCAAGGCAATATGTTGCCTCATGGTGTTGCATTGTGATGCATTTTTATTGACCACCTATGAAAGTTAAAACTTTGCCTAAGAAATTTCTTTCAGGAAAAAAAAAAAATCAGTTTTAAATTTTGTGATATTTAGAATAAACTGTACTGAGAAAAGTTGTTATTTTAAATTATTTTCAGCAGACTTGCTGATTTTGATGATCATTTTTAATATGCTGCGAACCAAATGCCGAGTTTGTTGGATCATTTCCAGTCTCAAGTGCGCTCATGATGCCATTCTTGTTGTGAGAACACATCTCAAATTGGGGGATCTCCCACTGAGAAGCGCAGGTTTTAGCATTTGTATTGCAGAAATGCTGGAGAAGGATCAACTCTGCTGCTTTGTAATGTAAAACAATGTTACTCCGACTTGAAATAAGCTTGTCTGTTCGGTAAACAAAAGCAGATATTTAAATTGAACCTAAATTAATGCATTTTTAACTTTACACTTTGTTCAATGTCAAGCTGTCAGCAATATGATAGTGAGATGATAAAATTAATGGGAACTTGGCCAGTTTACCATCAAATCAGGAGGAACACTTTTAAACATGGTTTTATAATATTTAATTACTGATAACTCATTGCTTTAAAAAGTGTAGCCGACTGGCCTCAAAACCCATAAATTGTGTCCTTTTGTAAATAAAATTGGACATTTGATGCTGAAGATGTTATCTAGCTATTGAAGTGAAGACTTTAAAGAGTCAGATAAATTGTCAGGAATATCTAAAAACTGGACTGACGCCAAAGAGACGTTCACAGCACTGCAGTTGTCAGAGGTTGTTAAAAGTTTTGCAGAAGTGACCGCTCTTCAGGGCATATAAGATGAATGGACACTGTCAGGGTGTGATGCTTTGGTAAACTGCTGGAACTAAATACTTCTGCACATACTGTTACTTCCTGTATATACTGAGGTGTTTTAGGAAGTGCATGAGTTTCTGGAGAAGCCATCATCACGTACATGCAAGGTTTTATTGTGTACCTCTTTTTAATGGCTAAATATGCAGGTCAGTAATCTGGAAAATGCCACTATAAGTACTTAATGTGACGCCATCGGAAGAAAAAGTGGATTATTAGTGTACTTCAGAGCCAGAACTTTCTTTCAGTAAAGCAATTTCATGAACAACATACAGTAAAAATACAGATAAATATGTGCATGCAGCTGTGGATGCTGCAGCAGCCTGTGATGGTTCTGTGTGAGGGTTAAAAGTTATAGTTGTGGCAAAGTTACTCGCTGGCCCTAAACATTTGCTTGAAGGCTGTGGGTGGGAAGAAGCAGAATCTGGATGAAGCATTTTCTGATTAAGCAATTAGTGTTTAAAGTTATATTATTTAAATGTGATGGATTTTTGCACTTTGGCACCCCCTAATGATGGCTAATTTAGCATCCATCTTGCATCCTGTCTCTCCACTGACCTCTCAAGCCAGTAAATGTCAGTCCCATATTAATTCATGACTTATCTCTTGCTTTGTCACTTTCTCTTTCTTTTCATTGCTTCCTCTGATATTGTCCTCTTGTCCTCTTTGATTAATCAGTAATGGTGCACATCTAAAATGTGTTGATAACCAGTTGCTGGCATGTGACGTGGTTTCTTAAAGCAAAGTGCAGCTGTTGTGTGAATCCCTAGGCTTTAAGACAAAGTTGTGAAGTGAGGTTTCGCAACCCTGGAAATGTCTAAATGCATTAGAAGGATCCACTCTGCTGCTTTGTAACAATGCCTCCAGCAATGAGCATATTAAATATCAATGTGCCACCAAAATGAGTCAGAATCGCAAAGACTTGAGGTTGGAAACTTGTGTTGTTTTAGGGAGAACTTTGAACACCTTAAATGTGCACAAATGGCCAAATAATTCAGGGAGAATTTACAGCACGTCAAGGATGAACCTACTGAGACCTTACACATGTGCAATATAGTAATAAAATGTGACTTCTTGGCTTATGTTAATGCACTGAACTGCTACCTGCAGGTTCTTCTCAAACCTTCCTGTTGGCAAATTTTCATATTTATAGCATTTTATTAGAAATTGGGAGACTACAATTAACCTGTAAGTACAACAAAACCTTTACCGCAGCACTCATCAGTATAGCATCATTTTAAAATGGCATCTGAGCAAATTAGAGATACTGTTTTCTTCCATAATCTAAGAATTACCATTACATACCATCCAGTCTTTTCAGTGTTTTTACTCTTTATTTTATTAGGAATGAATTAGTTTGTGTGATAAAAAGTTACGAATCAAGATGAATCTCAACATTGTTATTATTATTATTGGAAGAATTACATGGAAGGCCATGGAGATATGACATTTGATGCCACGGAGGGAGCAAAGTTCAAATGCACGAGTAAATGATCCAAACCTCCCTCCATGGGAAACACTGTCACTAACACCAATGATAAGCAGTGGTTTTCAAATTAAGCTCAGTTAACTTAAAGGAAGCAATCCAGAGATGTCCCTCACCACTAAGAACCTGCAAAGGTGGTGTGATACTGCACCCATGGATTAATTTTGTTTGACTTGATCTACATCCTGTCGTCCTAGCACCATCATACTACTCCACACTGATAAAATTGGGCTTCGTTCATTATATGACACTCTTTGTATCTTCTTGAGTTGCACCTACTCGCTATGATGGATATTTTTTAAGGTGCAAGAGATAAATCTTTAATCCGAAAAAGTATACTGCTTGTTAAAAATAAGCTTGATGCTCTGGGAGATTTTCCAAGCTGAAATTGTAATCTTCGCAAGCAGTGACAAATAAAATAAACCACTGTATAAAAATGAACCCTATAGAAATGACACAGCAGCCCTCTCCTAGGATACTTGTTGAGAAAAAAAAAGACCAATATAGCAAACCCTGCAGGAACGGAATATAATAAGGGTATATTTTCTTATTGAAAAAGGTGTTACTTTAGAAGATCCATCAAAACAATTGAATATGAGAGGGCTCACAGGATAGGACAATACATTCAGGGGAAATCACATAAATCACATAAGTGCAGGCATTGGGGACAGCTAGAGCGAACACATTCTCCAGTGAAAGGCTTTGAAAAAGAAAGACACTCTATATAATTACTCACAATGGTCATATATGGTCTACACACTGAGATATGCGGCATAATGAGGTGTCTGTTAGAAGTTGACACAGATTAAAACTTGAGATGTTATGAACATTTGCATTGCTAAAAAATCTGTGCATACATGGATTACAAGGGGATCATTGCACATGTTAAAAGTTGCATGTTAAGTAGAAGCCACCCGTTTCCTCAGCAGGGGTCACCTGCATGAGATATTTGCTTATATATGCAAAAGTTGAAGTTTATATTATAGCTTTAAAAAGATATAAGATAATGTTTGCGGCTAACTGGATCAAGGTTTGAGGAATTAGTGTTGAAACCTGCAGCGTCTCACCGGTTATGAAGGTGATGAATAAGGAACAGAAAACTAATTAAAGTTCTGAGAATAAAGCTGTCAAGATATGAGATTTTTGCTAAATTGTTATCACTGGGGGTTGGACCCTATTCCAGCAGCTACTAGGCTAGTGGCCAGATACACAATGAATAGGTCACCAGTCCTTCACAGGGAGACAGACAACCACTTATACTTACTGCTAGGAAGAATTTAGAAACACCAATTAACCTAAAGCTGGGTACACACAGAGAGGTTTTATCTATTAGAGACCCCACACATTAGGATAAAAAAAATCAGGCATTGAAGATATTTGATCGCACTGTGTGTGATGTATAATATAATCTCAGCAAAGAACAACACACACACAATTCTGTCCCACAGTTGATCTAGAATCTACTCCGAGCAAGAAATCTCACATGATCAAAGGTTATCTAACAAAAATGAAGAACAACAATGGAAACAACCACAAAACACTTAGAAAAGGACATACAAGATGAGGGAATGATGGTGGTCTTGCGACTATTGTGAAAAAAATTCCAAACTAAAAGAAAGAAAACACTCTGGAAAAAAGCCTGGAGAAAGTGTGAAGACGGACTTTATCGTCCTTCCTCAGCCCACTCTCTGAATTGGCTACATTCTGTTCTACGTCACAATCCACAGAGTCAGCAGTTGGGAGTTGTCGGCTTTCCCCACACATACAACCAGATTTTTGGTTGTAAATACTGAAAAATTTAATACTTGCAATTGTTGGCCATAACCTGTTTTGGGTTCAGTTTATTGGGACAAATTTCCTATTAACACGCCTCAGACCACAGGATAATTTTATAGAATAATCTTATGAGACTTAAGGAAATCAGGCATTTGCCGTCCTTGGTCAGAAAGGGGAAGAATCGAGACAAAAACAGCCCCATAATCTTTGTGTGTGTACCTCGCTTTACACGCATGTTTTTGGACAAAGCAAAGAAACCAAAGTAGTAAAGAAAATCCTCATATGCAGGGAAGAATATGCAAACTCCACATAGAAAGACCCCAGCAGAGGTTTAAACCTGGAACTCTTTTGCTGTGAAGCGGCAGCGCTAACCACCACACCACTGTACAGCCCCACTAACAAATGAATAGAAAGAATTCTATCTGAATATAGAATTAAATGGAAAGTTAATTAAATAATCACCAAAAATACATTAGAAAACCAAGAAAATCTATATTATATTCATAGTTACAATTACCACAATCAACTTTAATGCTATGTGTATCATATTTTATACATACAGTTTCTGAGACCTATTGCATTACTTTATGGTAAAAACTTAACTCCTGATCCTGTTGTATACAATCTTATACTTGTCGCTTGCCCCCTGGTGGACCCCTTTTGCACTACAGTTATTCTGGTAATAAATGCTAGATATTTGCAATTATTATTATTTATCTTTTTTTACATTTTGTTAAAGGGTCAAATAAATGGACTGTACTTTTATAGTGCTTTTCTGGTCATGTTGACCACTCTAAGCGCTTCACACTGCATGTCAACACACATTCATACCCCGATAGGCACATTGGGAGGCAACATGGGTGTTTCAGTGCCTTGCCCAAGGACTCTTCGCCATGTAGTCAGGGAAAGCCTGGAATCAAACCACCAACTTACAGGTTGGCAGATGACTGCTCTTTCTCCTGAGCTACAGCTGCTCTTTATAAAGACAATAAAGATCCATCCCATCGCAGGAATATTTCATCAGAAGCTCTGTGAAAGAATAAAAGTCTAAAACTAGCAAGTCTACATCATATAAGTTTACATCCCCTCATATGCGTTGGTGGGCGTGGCTTCTATGCCTGCAAAGTGACGACCCATCTGTTTGCATCTGGAGGGAGGGGCTGTCGGGTTTTTAAAAATTTCATGTGACGTAGCTAACCTATGTCACGACAAACATAACCTAGTTTTACCCTGTAGAGGGTGTTTGAGCCATTTTTTACCCACAAAATCCCCTTAAAAAGAAAAAAATACAAATTTTATCAACATTATATGTGGTTTTCATCACAATGAAGTAAAACTGTGTTGTTCACAGCTCAAAAAACACATTTTGGGGTGCACTACCCCTTTAAACAGAATTTTCTGCCCATCATTTCTTGGGTCAAGCTTTAAAGGGTTAAAAGAATATTATCAAAAACGAGGAAAAAAGATGAATGTTGGCAAGAGGATTTAAACTACTATACAGTCACTAGTGAATATTGAAGCATGAGAGCATCAGGTGTTCAACACCTTGTAGAAATGAAAATAAATTTCAGTGTTGGCAGAGCTGAATGCAAGTCAACCATTTCTTTAAATATGCATTGACTAAACTGCACGTGTCCATTTCACTAACAGTTGCTGGAACTAAGCTTAAATTCAGTGTAGCTTTCAAAGAAATTGCAGGCTCAGCCTAAGTAAAATACAGTCATATATGACTCTAAGTGAAGGTGTGTATTTGATCATATACATCTTAATTAAACATCTACATAATAAATCATCATTTCCCAGCTCAGCGGCTGTAATAGCCCCAATTAAATGAGTAACATTGCATTATTTAAATATAACAATTAGCACCAATACTGGTATATTATGACATCTGAGATTTGAGATCAAAATAAAAATGATTTTCAACTCAATGTTATTACACCTTAACATTTGCATGCATACTAATTTTGCTTCAAATGTTGGAATGGTTTCAACTTCAAGAGTTTGTCTTTAGATCAATCAGTTCATCCTCTACTCACTAAACTACTTACAGTAAAATAAATTCTAACCATGGGTACCCAAATCTTCACCAGTTACTGTGAGGGAGATTGGTGGATGGTGAGGACATGACCTTAGAGAAAAAAAAAAAAAAGTTCAAAAAAGCTTGTGATTCAGAGAAAATAAGCTGAGAAGAGGCTCTAAAAAGATGGAGAGGAAGCGGAGCTGCTGCATAAAATCAACTTGCAAAGATGCCTCTTCAAGGAAAAATGTGTGCATGTGTGTATGCATACACATCTGGGGCAGTTTGGGTCACTGCTTGTAAGTGAAGACACAAGGGATGGAGGTGGACGGGGTTAAAATGTGAAAATGCATCTTGCTGACAGCCCCCTTACTGATTGCTGTCTTGTCAAAACCACTTGCCCTGAATCTCAAACAATCTTTTCAAAGGAAGGTGATAAAACGCTTTGACATTGAATTAGTTACAGCTGGCAGTTTACAGTTGTTTTTATTCATCAGTGTCAAGTTCAAGTCAAACGGATATTCTCACCTTTAAAATCGGCTGTGACTTTGGCGAGACAGTGAAGAAAACATGGACTAATCTTAACTTGTGCAACAGTGCAACTGTGTCTGTGAGGCCAGCACTGCATAACTGATTTTAACATCTTGAATTTAACACACGCAGAAACAGAAAACAAGGGGAAACCAACGCAATTTAACAATTACAGAGGGATTCACTGACCATCCAGCCGAAGTTAGCTCGGTGTGAGTGACTGCATACTGCTTTCCACCAGTTTCAGCCTCACATTTAACCCGTACTCCAGTCACCACTGATTACATGCAGAAAATACTTAAAGGTGCTTTTTGTAGGAAATGACTGAGTCAACAATGAAATTTAACTACAGATAAACAGAACTGGAAATAGCAATAGACATATCTTTATAAAACACACCTATATACAATGCAGCTGAGATAAAAAAAAAATCCTTTGAAAGTGTACTATATTTTACTTTAATTCCATTTTGTACCACTAGATAGGAGGTGAGTCACAAAAGTCACTAGTTTGCCTTGAAAATAACAAAGGAAGTAGTCAGTGCAGGGAGGAGCATACATAGAAAAAGAAAACAAAGCAGAGATCCTCTATGTGAAAAAGATATTGTCTGTTGCCATGTTTTTGCTAAATTCTTATAGTACAATGGAAAGAGTTTACATTTAAAGGTAGCTGTACTATTGTAAGCGGGCTGAATAGTATCATATGGTCTACGTTAAACAAAGGGAATGCTTGTTTTATTGGTATCTGTTAATCAGATAATTTCTTCCCAGTGTGGGTGATTAAAATCAAAGGCAGTGATTCAACGTGCAACTCAGCTGACGTAGAGATTTTCTTTCCTTCTCATTGTCACCAGATTTAAAAAAGATACAGATGTTCAGTGTGCTAAAGAGGCACTACAGAACTTTTGCCGTTTTTCCAGCGATGAGCCCCCTTTTATTGACTAATTGGGGATCTATCTTGCACCCTACCTGTACTGTAAGCTCTCTCTAGCCAGTAAAAGCAAGTCTGATCTTGATTGTTCTGTCCCTTTCTCTCTTTCTCTTCTTTCCTTTTTCTGATAATGTCTCCTTGCATTTCTTTGCCAAATCAGTCACGTGCACATTTAAAACGGCCGGTGTGAAGTGAAACTCGGCTGCAACGTCATGCAGTTTCTTAGGATGCTTCTGAGCAGCGACGGCTCATGATGTGTGCATGAAAGGTGTGACTGTGTCATCAAACGAGTCGGGAACGCAAAGTTTTAGGGTCGTAAAGTTATGTAATGGATTTTTAACATTCAATATTTTACATTTACCTTATCTGCAAACACACTGACGTTCAGTCTTATCTGCTTGGGAATTGTACTACTGAAGCATTTAAACAAACATAAGTGAATTTAAAAGTAATGCAGTACATGCATGAATGAGTTGGTGCAAGTCTGACAGCATATAGGTCAAATTTATATGACGCAAAGAGAAATAATGGAGTTAAACAACATGCAGATAGCAAATCTCTCTCCAGTTTCCACTGAGCATGAATATGCTTTAGAACCAAATACAGACAATGGCAATTTCTGAGGCAGAGTCAAAGAAAAATGCACTATCGATTCATACATTTTGCTCCATATACTGCGTTCTCAGCAAGCATTGCTTGCAGTTTGTCTTTGCTTTAAATCTAACTACTCGACAGGCAATACCTATGTACTTTCCTGTAATTAAAAAGTGAATTAATCTTGAGCAGTGTCTGTCATAAAGTCTCCCCTTTTTCCCTCAGCCTGCTTTCCACTTCTTCCTAATAAATATGTTCAGAGCAATCAATAGGGCTATTACTATGTATATACTGTGCTGGGAATCAGCTTGGCAGGTTGCCTTTGGCAGTGCTACACTTCCTGTTTTGCCCATGCTACCCAAAAAAATGGCAGATCTTAATGCTGTGGGAGGACTGGGCTACTGCTGAGGAGGTGATGGAAGAAGTAGTGATGTAGTGAGAAAAGTTAAGGTTACATAAACATTTGTTATCAGTTGAAAGTTGCAATCAGGCAGATGTTTGAATCAAGTCTGGTGCACTATAATTAATCATGATTGAGATGATTAGACTTTGTTTTTCCTATAATGAGGACTTAAAGGAGACAAACAGCACAGATAAATAAAGAAGATGAAGGATCTTATGCCAAATGACACACTACAACCTCACCAGAGGCTTTATTAGATTTCACTGCTGAGGATATTAAAAATGCCAATTCTCTTTCCGCAGCAAATAAGTTCTTTCTCATTCCCACTATCAACAGTGAATTATTTCTCTGCTCGGTCTATAAAAACTTGTCTTTTAAGTCCATTATTTCCATTTTTTTCCATAGGCAAAGCCATCTCTGATACAATCTTTTAATTAAGATTTTACAAGTTGCTTCCTCCAACTCCAAAATGATTTTTAACAGTGTAACACAGTCCTGTTCCCAAGGACAAAATGTAACATCTTTGTTTAGCTTGGCATATCCATCTTCTATATCTCATCTGTGGAAAGGACTGCTTTTTATTTTAAAACTTTATGCTGTTTGGAGTTCATATATAATATTCTGAGGATGCCTACCAACCTTTAAGTTATCAGTGTAGCTGTATGTTTAAACTCTAAGAGATTCAAGCTTGGTCCTAAACCAACAATTTTACAGCCACAAACAAACAAGTAAATAAAAAAATAGACAGTTTACTGCTCAAAAAGTCTAACATTCACAGAGAGGAGCCAACCAACTTGTTATCAGCACTCATTTTAAAAGCCTTCTTTCGTTTCTGCTGATGATATGAGGGTGTATTAGTGCCTATTAAACTGGCAGCTGGCACATCTGGAAAGGCTTGTCAATGCGGAACAGTATATACAGGTCTTACAGCAACATGTTCCCATCCAGATGGCATATTTATCTGAGACGACTTGGCATATTTCGGCAAGACAAGACCTATCAGAAGAGTATGGCTTTGCATAAAAAAGTTCGTAAAAAAGTCTAGGTTCAGAACTTAGCTGCCTGCAGACCTTTCATCATTTGTAAATATTTAACATAATGAAATGCAAAATATAAGGAGAACCCAGGACTGTCGAGCAGCTAGAATGTTATATAGGCAATGATGGGTATACTTTCTTCTCCTAAAAGTCCAGCAGCTGCTCTCCTCAGTTCCTTGTCATTTACAGACTCCTATTAAAAGAATAGGGGCTACTAGATGGTGGTAAATGACCCTATCTTCTGAGACATGTTACTGTCATCAAATTCAAATGAGCTCATGAAATAATGAAATGCCACACTTTCAATATGCAATACATTTTCTAGTCTATTTCAATAAAATACTGGCTCATGAGATCTGCAAATAATTTAATTTCTTTAATTTCTTTTACCTACCCCCCATCTCCACTCCACACCAATGGACTCCACCACCAGCCCCCCACTGCCCTCCACCTCCCCCCTCTCCCTTACATCGGCCCAGGTGAGGAGAGAACTGAGGCGGCTGAAGAACAGGAAAGCTGCAGGACCAGACGGCATCAGCCCCAGGCTGCTCAGGACCTGTGCAGACCAGCTCTGTGAGGTGCTCAGGTACATCTTTAACCTGAGCCTCAGCCTGGAGAAGGTCCCTGTCCTGTGGAAGACCTCCTGTGTGGTTCCGGTTCATAAGATATCACACGCGAAGGAACCGAACCATTACAGACCCGTCGCCTTGACCTCCCACCTGATGAAGACCATGGAGAGGCTCATCCTCGGTCACCTCTGCTCCGTGGTGTGCACCATGATGAACCCGCTGCAGTTTGCCTACAGGCCAAACATCGGGGTGGATGATGCTGTCATCTACCTACTGCACAGGGCTCTGGCTCACCTGGAGACCGCTGGGAGCGTCGTGAGAGTCATGTTTTTTTACTTCTCCAGTGCGTTCAACACCATCCAGCCAGCGCTGCTGCGGGGGAAGCTGGAAGGAGCTGAAGTGGATGGAAAGTTAGCTGCGTGGACCATCGACTACCTCACCAACCGGCCACAGTACGTGCGTCTGCAGAACTGTGTGTCTGAGGTGGTAGTCTGCAGCACGGGGGCCCCTCAGGGAACAGTGCTCTCACCATTCCTCTTCACCCTCTACACCTCGGACTTCACCTACAACACCAGCAGCTGTCATCTCCAGAAGTTCTCTGACGACTCAGCCATTGTGGGCTGTGTGTCTTTATTCTATAACAAGAGCTGCTGTAACATGTGAATTTCTCCACTGTGAGATAATAAAGTCTAATCTAATCTAATCTAATCTACAGTGTCCCAATCTTTTTGCAGTTGTTATAATTATAATACTATTAATTAGGAATTTATTGTGTTGTATTATTCATATTTAAGATGGCTTTGTACTGGACTGTAATATGCTAAAAGGTGCTCAAAATATTTCCTTGATATAGATGGCGGGGCCAAAATATTAATATACGCATTTCAAAATACCACCACCTGAGTTTGAAAATACAAAAGATTTGCAAAAGTAATTTTTTTGCATTGAATTTGATTAAAATCCACTTAAGTATCTGGTTAATGTAAGATTACAGTATGCACCAAACTCTAGGATTATTTCATGTTCCATAAAGACCATAGTAAAACAATAGCTAAGAAAATCTTAGTATATAAACATCAAAACTACAAACCACCTCAGCAATAGCATGAAAAATGAAATAATTCTGTCTATGTGAACCATTTTCTGGACAAAATTGTCCATGATCAGCTTCACCAGGCTGGCATTTATACAGCAGCTGTGAATGAAGCCAGTCTCACTTAGGTCACTGCACATAAAGTGTTTCACCTTATTTTCTGTGAATGGTCAACTAAATGAACTGAACCTCCACTAGCTGCTAAAAACCACGATAAAAACCTGGAACTTGCTGCAGCCACAACAGCTGAGAGCTTAAGGTTGGAATAAACGTCTCACCCAACATTACACGTGGAAAACAGACTGGAAATATCTCTGATGTAGAATAACTATGTTTTTTTTTCTTCAGTTTTTTTCTATAATCTGGGTCTTAGCAGGACAAGAGGTTTTAACAAGCCAAGAGATCATCCAGTTAATCTAACCTCACTTTTAGGCTAAAACTAAAATTGGTAGCATCCAACCCCATTTTTCTCTTGGGTGCAATTAAAGGGTATTTAGTTTTATTAAGAAGGAACAGATACTGTTGGGAGATGCCATGTTGTACCCCACTGGAATCTCAATATTCAACCCAAGTAACCAAACAGACTTATTTATCAAGAATCTGTAGCCTACTGAGGAAAAAAAACAATTATTTTTAGCAATTACGGGATACTATGCAATGAAAATAGAAAACAGATCCATATAAAGCTCTAAAACCTGAGAGTACTCATCAAATACTTCTTTTTAAGCACAGTTTATACTTTGAGTGCAACAATCTATCCACCCCTTGTGAGTTGGTGACCACTGCATAAAATCCATACTGTGCCTCAGGGCATGCTTAACTGTGATGGTGATGCAATAGCCACACGATGCACATAAATGTTATTGCTATAACAGCCTGAACAGAAATCAGAGTAATGATCTACATTCCAGTCTCAGCAAATAAACTGAACTGCACTTGAATAGATGTGTTTCCTTCCTGTTGCTCCATTCAAATTTACTTTATTGATGAAATAGCATTTGACTTTAACTACTGCATGTTGTGATTTCTGGCATCTAAGGTGATTTTAACCTGTTTTTTTCCCCCCACTCTGCTCTGCATTCACTGGATGGATGCTGAATGCTGCACCGATCCTGTACATTATCCATTAACGTTGCCATGAACATAACTATAAAAAGAAATAAAAAGAAACATAGTTAAACCAGTGGACTTAAACACTTCAATAAATAAAGATATTAGTGGCTTTGAATAAGAAAAAGCTCCAGGATGAATGTTACAAAAGTTTCTGGCCATGAAAACAGTAGGAAGGAAGAATTAACACAGAGAGTGTTAAATCACTGAGACCTATTGATTAGTGTTTCACAGAAATAAATTATTTTTAAATTCTGAGGGAGATGATAAATGTGCAACTGCTTTTAAGCAAAACAGCACCAAAGTGTTGCACACTGACCCTTCTATAAGAATATTGTCACCTCTTTGTGAAAATGGCTAACAAAGCTGTTATTTATTTAGGCCTGGTACACACAGCTAGTTGATTTTTAATCTGATGGGATTTTTTATCTGGTTGAGATCTCACACGTGTGGAGACAAAATTAGGCATTTAATAGAGTTGATCATACTGTGTGTGGTGTGCTCCGATAATCTCAGCACAGAACAACACACACATAACGATGCTGTCCTGCAATTGATCTACAATCTAGTCCTCCGAGCCAGAATCTCGCGTGATCAAACGTGATTGAACAAAAACACAGAAGAACCACAGCAACAACGGGAAAACACAACACTCAGCATGGAAGAGGATATACAGGATGAGGGGATCATAGTGGTTTTGGGACTATTGTTAACAGAAAAAGCCACAACTGAAAACAGTAACAGACTAGAGTTGGCATGAACACAGACTTTATATCCTTTCTTGCTCCCCAGTCAGCTCGATCTCTGGTAGGCTATATTCAGTTCCACATCACAATCCACAGAGTCACAAGTCAGGAGTCATCAGCTTTCCTCACACACGAAGACTTTTGGTCGTAAATACTGAACATGTTTAATACCCGTTTAAGAGCCGATTATCGGGACGAATTCGGCCTTAACACACCTCAGACCAAATGATAATTTTATAGGAAAATCTTATAAGACTCAAGATAATCGGGCATTTGCTGTCCATCGCCAGGAAGGCGCAAAATCGGGACAAAAACAACCTGATGAGCTTTATGTGTGTACCAGGCCTTAGATCCACATCAGTGTTAGTTAAGCATTTAAAATCTTTCTCTGATTTTCTGACTTATTTTTCATTTGTTTATTTCATCTAGTTCAACAAATTATAACAGAAACACCACCTTAAGTGTAAATCTGCCATGTTTCCATCAGTCTGCACCAGATTACACATGTAGCTTACCATCACCAACTATGAATGTGGACTGAATGAATATTGAATTCAACGTAAAAAGCTTTGGATGGCTTGAAAAGTGCTTTATAAATCTAATCTATTATTATTATTTTGAGCTTTGTTTCTTAACAAACCATTTCATAGCCACTAATAAATAAATAGACGCTTTACTGTTTAAAAAAGATTCACAAGTCTGATGACGCCTGAACTTAAACTCATCCGTTTGGATGTTATTTAATCTTGAAATTCGGCATATTAAGGGGCGTGTCCTTTTGATTGACAGGTATCCAATATCTGCGGAAAGAAAGGAGCGTGCAGCACAACCGCGGATTTTAGCTGGCTAACAGCATGCCTTAGCTTTAACCTGCCTACCTCCGTCAGCTGGTCAGCTACCATTGCTTGGAGTTAGCTCAGTTAGCTCTTAGCTACAGGCAGTTCAGAGTTTGATGGTTGTCAGTCATCCACCCCCACCTTCACAGTCCCCCTCTCAGCTCCACCTCTTTGCCAATTTTTGGATTTTCCGGGACTATTGGTGGGAGCGCCCAACGAGCTTCACTGTTGCTCTTCAGTAACCTACGGCTGACGTCACGGAGGCTCCATCCATTTTTTATAGTCTGTGCTTAGACCCAGCTGGACCTAACTGGACATCACTGGACAAAGGAACTGAAATTTGGAACAGCTGATATTAGAAACTGTGCCACATTCAATTTATTTAAAACAAAACTCGAATCAGAAACCAGATATGCAACCATCAATGACTTCTTTTACTTATATCTCAAGTGTTGGATTGCGTGGACAATTTTTGTTTTTATTTCTCTGTCATTATTGTTGTAAACTGCTTTTATATTTCCTTGATCTGCCAGGGACAATACCTGCTGCCTTTTTGATGTGGACATGTGTTTTATATTAATTTTGTAGACGTTCAGGGGTCAGATAAAAGATTTCAATCTGTTGACTTCAGTGTGACTGTGAGATAGGGACATGAAGCATACAGTCTGGAAAATTCAAGTTTATATTTTTAGAAATGACCTTAAGTTCAGATGTCCTTTGACACCACTCAGGCCGCTGTGCACACACCAGGTGGACAGCACCATGAGATGCTATTCGAGCAGCGTTGTCTCAGTAAGTGTTTTATCTAGCTTGGAGGAGGATGACATCAAAATGGATCTAGCACATTTGTGTCGGGGCAAATGGACAGGGAGTGATGTGTAAAGGGTAGAACTGTGTTTGACATTGAAAGTGATTGAAAAGCTGGGAAGTCTGAACAAAATCCTGCAAAAAATGGGCTTGTACAATTGCAGAAATGAGGGGTAAAAGTGTGTGTCAGGTGCACTCAAGCAGGAAAAAGAAATGAAGAAAGATTTCAGGAGATTTTTAGGAAACCTCATTTTTTCGGTAAGGGTGGACACCAAACTGATGTTAAGGCCAGCCAACACACTCCTATGTAATTCTCCACTCATGGAGAATTACAAAGGAAATTTAAAAGAAAGCTAGATAAAGTATAAAATAAAGTTTAACAGGATATTTAGTCCATCAGAACTAGATTTCTAGGAGAATCAGAGAGGATCTCGGTTGGATAAAATACCCACAACTGAACAAAAATAACCTAAAGCCCTGTTTCCACCAACAGGTTCAGTTTGGGTTGAAGTGGTTTGGTGAGGTTTTGTAGGGTAAACCCTAAACTCTGTTGCTTTTCCACAGTAAACTGTTCCCTTACCTGGTAGGTGGGGTATAAGCCAGATAGCGATAGTTGCGTCAGCTATGTAATAGCAGTGCAAGACTTTCCTTGAAATATAACAAAAAAGTGTGTGACACAGAAACAAAGGACGACAATGGCAGACATCCAACACTGTGTGTGTGTGAAAATTATTTCGACCAATCAATAGACTGCAGTGAGTGAAAATACGTACCATCCTGTCTGTTACGGCCCGCTGCTTATTGCAGCTGTCCACATCGCTTTCATTTTCTTTGTTAGGCCCTTCCTCATACCCCTAACGTTGGGTTGTAACATCTAATACCGAGCCGGACTCCTTGATGAAACAGAGGGCCTAAATGAAAAGAAGATTATATTCCTGAAATTTATAAAAATAAAATATTTCCAAGGCTACTCAAAACTATAAAATATAAAATGAGGTGTTTTGGGTCAATTAATTTGAGTTGTGCAATGATTTTAGGAATCTTTTTTTGTAACTAGTCTGGCTAACATATCTAAAAAAATTTAAAAATAAAGAAAAGCTTGTTAAAAGCTGATGTGTAATATAATATATATGTAATATTGTTGTAGACAGGCCCATATGCTTCTGCTCATTTAACTTTAAGCTGAACAGTTTGGCAACGACACCCAAAAACATTTTATTCTTGTAAGTGTAGTTTGTAGAAGCTTGCAGACTAAACAAACATCTGTATACTCACTTTACTTAAAACCCAGTGAGGCAGATTTCAGCTATCAGTTATTATCTGTATGTGCTCTAATGCATGCGGTCTGCTGAGGCCACTGTCAGCGAACACACCGTTATCGCTGCCTCTTCTACCATAGCGTGATTGTTGAACATCAGAGTAAAATGCCATCACTTGAAAGAAGCATTTCCTCTTTGATTCAAACTGACACCAAATCTGACATTTAAAAATCATACTTTAGATCACCAGGGGAACAAACAGGTACAATATTCACCTGCGGTTGCACATAGAAAGAGCTGGTGCTGTATCTTTTATTACTGTTCATTATGAGTTTGATTGCTACCCTAAAAATCAATAACACATGACTAATGCTTACAAACACTAATGCAAAATGTGCAAATCTATCAAAACTCCCCAACCACATCTATTGCCCACTAGTTAAACCTTGCCACAAGTTGCTAAGAGATCCTTTGTGAGAGTCAATAACCTCCCACGCCCCTAACACACAGCATCAAGGCCTCCAAAACACACAAAGGTCCTTCCCGTCTTAATGAAAACAAAACATTTGGCGTAGGTGTCGACTGAAGTTAGTTCCTAAACTCACCAGGACTCTATTAAGATCTGTCTAATAGACTTTAACTCTATTCTGAACATCTCAGCTCGTTGCCAGTGACCTGTATAATTCTTGCTTGGTGCCATTTCTGCACAGTGGTCCTCTCTTGCTGAGCTATGACTCCCTCCTCCAAGTGTTCCCACATGTCTACCGTCTCACTACCCCCTCCTCACACCGCTTCCCCTTCTTCCTTCCTCTCAACCCTTTTGCCAGTGGCCACTCAAGTCTCCGGAGGCAGGCAGTGCCAAACGTTCCAGCTGTTTAAACAGGTCAGTGGCTGTTGTCGAGTGCCAGCATGGGTATCTATGCCATTGTGGTGCCCTACATCGTTGGTTTGCGCAAGCCCTCCTAAACCCATTGTTGGTGAGGGAAATGGGGAGAAGAAAAGACTGGAAACTGTCCTGGTACTCAGCTGAAATACCCTGAATTGACATCTTTTTAAGCCCATTTTTGTGTGTTTTTTCAAAATCTTCAAAAGATCTTACAAAGGCATAGCTGTGTTACAGTAGCATGAAAATACACGCTCCAGGCAGAGGTAAAACCACCAAGTGTGCTAAATGTTACATCCTGCTCTTTCCATGAACTGAAATGATCCAGGTGAGAGTTGTGAACCTCTATTGATTACATCTCTTAGATCCACTGCAGTCATTCAGGGGAGATGTGTTATCCATAAATAAAGGGAAGAGAGGTTTATACACGGTTTTAGGCCTTTCAGAAACTAGCGTGGAATCATTACTACAGGGAGATATTTAGCTCATAAAGACATCTTTTTATTTAGTATAAGAAATTAAATAGACTATTTTTATTGCTCTCTGTTCCATTTACATAAAAAATGTCTTTAGGATTGAAAGACATTTGATCTTACTTGCATGGAAATGCTAAAATGTCTGTTCTCTGTGTAAAAGGTCAGGTGGTGATAATGATATTGCTTTTATGCAAAAGCTGAAGGACAGTGTGACTGTTCTTTCTTTTCTTTTATTTTATTTTAATTTTTTATTTGAAAATGAAATTGTTGTAGGTGAGTAAAATGAACAAATGTAATGGAAAGTAAAGGTCTTTCTTTATTTTTAGTATGGAGAGTTTTTGAAGAAGAATATGAGAGGTAACCAACACTTAGGGTGCAATTAACAGCTTTAAATCACAAGAAGATTATCAGAGTCACAGTTGGTTTGATCACATGCAGGCAGTCGACAGGTTCAAACAGCTGATGAATGCACTCGAGCAGAATCCTTAAAGGTTTTTAATGGCAGGCACTAAGATGCACTCTGATACAGTCTTGTTGTAACCAAACATTTTAGACCAGTTGCAGTACAGCAGATTTCTTAAAGTCATGCCTGCATGGTAGCTACAGTGTAACTACAAGTACATTCAAATGCATTTTGTACACATATATAAATGCATAATATTAAAATAAAGCCGTTTTTCTTCAGAATGTTCCTGCCATTTAGATCACCTTAAAGGAATATATACAAGGAATGAGAGCCGGCCCGAGAATAAAGCGAACTAAGCGCCTGCTTAGGGCCCACAGCATCACTAGGGGGCTTCCAAGAGCAGTTTTTTTTCTTATTTTTAATTTTTAATACATTTTACTTGTGAGAATGATTATTCAAAAATGAATTTTATAGTATATTATCAATATTATTATACAAAAACACAGTATTATGCAAACAGAGCATTGCTGGTGTAGTGACTGTACTCCGCTCTAAGCTCCACATTCTATTGCTAATGTGTACAACAGAGTATGTAGTGTGTAATGCGTGTCTAAAGAGGAAGTGGAAGAACAAAACATGGTCACAAAAAGGATTTTTTCATCAGAGTCAGAGAAAAAGTTTCCACAAGTTATGGAAGTCTCTAAATATCTTTAATATTTAGATCCAACTGGTATAAAAGCTAACTAGCTAGTTAATAACTCGAGGATTCCTTCGCCCCTTTTACCCCTTGAGACATTTCATGTAACTTTCAATAACAGTTTCACGACACTCACAACTAACTTATAATCAGTGTCTGATCTATACTGTATGTCTGAAGC